>NC_079198.1:120927839-120935339 GCF_029499605.1 Hyla sarda | reverse complement strand
GGGGTTCTGGGATTGTTCATGAAGCAGGAGGCTCAGGATGGACGTTGCTTTTCACCCGAATGTAAGGAATACATAGTGGACTGTGGCATTCCTGTCATGCTGGGTGTTGTAGTTTTCCTGGGGTTATATCAACTAGACAAGGGATGGGAGTGACCTTCAGGGGCCTATGACCTTCACCCCATGAGTGAATTCATGACTGTTCAGGGTTCTGGTTACCCCGGAAAGCCGGCATATGGCCGCTGACTCATAGGATCGCCCCTCGTACAATGTACTCGGCAGCTTTATGTTCTCCAGATGTGGAATCTGCCATCATTTTTAGATATTTATTCTCTTTCGATGACATAAAAACCTGGCGGATCCCGTCTGGTGTTTACCATCAGGGAGCAGACATGAGAAGGGGGGGGGGGGTCATCCGTCTGTACATCGCTCCCCCGTCAGCGGCTGCATGGCGTGAGCGAGGATTCATACGAAGCAGCAGATACGTATTTGTTCCCGGGATTACACCAAATTCTGCAGATTTCAGGAACTCTATAGATCTGTGAGTCAGAAGAGCAGCCGAGGAAGAGGCCACTGCTGACGTCAACGTACAGCTACTCGCCGGCAGCCATTTTGGATTGGCAGTCTGGCTAGTAAGGTATTGAATACTGACTGGGGTGTACTGGGGGGGGCTTATATATATAATCCAATATATATGGCAGAGTGTACTGTATAGGCACTGCCGTATATATGTTGGTGCAATATAACCATTAGTATAACGTTGCACTTTTAATCCTAAACTTTGCACAGAATTTATATTAACATTGGATTTTTGGTTTCTTCACTTTACCAGTGTGCCTCTCCAGCTGTTGCACAACTACAACTCCCAGCATGCCCTTATATCAGGGCATGATGGGAGTTGGCGTTTTTCAGCAGGTAGAGAAGCACAGGTTTGGGAGCCGGTCAGGGGGGATATATTAGGAGAAAGTGACCGGTCAGTTCTTGACGTTAATGTTGGAAGAAAGAAAAAGTGTAAGGATCTGAGTGACAAGGGCCCAATAGTGATGCATATAATGGCCGGTCTTGTGGGGGTGTTCCCGGTATGTAGTGGTTCAAAACCCACCAACAGTGCAACAAGGAAGGACATCCAGGGACAGGGTCTTGGATCCCCAATGTATATGAATGGAGAAGGCTAGCTTTTGTTGTCCGATCCCACAAAAGGGCTGCTGTATGGTGAGCTGCTGAAAAAGTTCTGATAGTAAGGAGTCCGATCACACAGGACATGGCAGCTTGTTCTATTTGGGGTTGTGCAGCCACAGACCGGTCAGAGTGTCCGTGCTGACCCCTGTCCATCACCGAAAGTTCCTACAATGGACACATTAGCATCAGAAATGGAGCAATGGAAGAAGGCGGCTGGTCAAATGGATCATGTCTTCCATCATGTGGTTGGCCAGGTGGGTGTGCGTCACTTACCTGGGGAAGAAGTGGCACCAGGATGTACCTTAGGAAGAAGACCAGCCGGCCGGGCAGTGTGATGGGCAATGTTCTGCTGGAAACCGTAGGGCCTGACATCTTGTGGATGTTACTGGGACACGTACTACCTACCTAACCATTGTACAGATCAAGTCCCCTTATTATGGCAGCGGGACCCCCTATTGGCAGGATAATGCCCACGGCCACATTGCAGATATTGTTTGGGAATGAGGAACATGACACAGAGATCAAGATGGGGACTCGGCCTCCATGGAGTATGTACCTCACGACTTAAAGGGTCTACTGCTGACACCACGGGACACATCACAGGTCTATGTCAGTCGTCTTTAAAGGGGTACTCCCGTGTAAAAAAAAAAAATATATATATATATATATATATATATATATATATATATATATATATATTCAACTGGTTCCAGAAAGTTAAACAGATTTGTAAATCACTTCCATTAAAAAATCTTAATCCTTCCAGTACTTTTTAGGGGCTGTATACTAAAGAGAAATCTAAAAAAGAAATGCATTTCCTCTGATGTCATGACCACAGTGCTCTCTGCTGACCTCTACTGTCCATTTTAGGAACTGTCCAGAGCAGGAGAAAATCCCCATAGCAAACATATGCTGCTCTGGACAGTTCCTAAAATGGACAGCAGAGGTCAGCAGAGAGCACTGTGGTCAGGACATCAAAAAAAGAAATGCATTTCCTGTGATTTCTCTTTAGTATACAGCCCCTAAAATGTACTGGAAGGATTAAGATTTTTTTAATAGAAGTGATTTACAAATCTGTTTAACTTTCTGGCACCAGTTGATTTAAAAAAAATAAATAAATAAATAAAAGTTTTCCATGGGAATACCCCTTTTAAACTGTGGATCTCCAGCTGTTGCAAAACCACAACGCCCAGCATGCCCGGACAGCCAACGGCTGTCCGGGCATGCTGGGCGTTGTGGTTTTGCAATAGCTGGAGGCCCACAATTTGGAGACCACTACTCTGTAATTCGGGTCTCGGTGGTTTAGAGCACAAGCATACAATGGCTGTGGCAGCCATACTTTTGTATGGAGTTTACCGCGTGTTCCATATGGTAGCATACAGTCACATTTCTTAAAGGGGTACTTCACCCCTAGACATCTTATCCCCTATCCAAAGGATAGGGGATAAGATGGCTAAACGTGGGGGTCCCGCCGCTGGGGACCCCCGTGATCTCTGCTGCGGCATGATCTGGATAAACATTCACTTACAGGTCACCTGTGTGGGTCCAAATTAGGATGAGAGGTATTATTTGGCCAAATGAGAAAAGCTGCATTAAAGGACAACTGCAGCTTAATATACACTTATCCCCTATCTACATGATAGGGGATAAGTGTTTGATCGCTGGACCCCCCCCCCCGATCTCCTGTACAGGGCCTCGGCTGTGCCGCGGCTCTCCCGTGCAGGGGGCGGGCCTGCCGCAGCATGACTTGACTCCCCCATAGAACTGTATGGGGACGGGGAGGAGACGGGGCGTCACCGTCGACCTCTAGGTCGACGCTATGTGCCTTAGCGCTCACTATGAGCGCTAATGGCGGCGCCCCGTTAGGGAGATCTCGGGGGGGGGGGTCCCAGCGGTCGGACCCCACGCGATCAAACACTTATCCCCTATCTTGTAGTTAGGGGATAAGTGTTTATTGCGCTGCAGTTGTCCTTTAATGAATACAAAGACTATAATGTGCTGATCTGTTTATTAGCCAGAGTTACCCACATCTTATACGCTGGGTATATACTAAGTGTACGTCAGGTTAGGGTGCGTTCACATGACCGTCTGTTTTTTTTTTTGTTTTTTTTTGTTTTTTGTTTTTAAATCCCCGTTTCGGTTCCGTTCTTGCAGACTGTAAACGGAGTAAAAACGGTTTTAAAAAAAAAATCCCATTCATGTCAATGGGATTTTTTTTTTTTTTTTACTATCCGATTACATTTTTTTTTGTACCCGTCTGCACTCCTTTCCGTTTTTTTGATGGCAGAAAAAACGGCATATGCAGTATTTTTTCTTCCGTAAGAAAAAATGGATACAGTAAATTTAACATTGAAGTCTATGTAAAATGGATGAACCTTTAATGTCAACCGTTTTTGATCCATTTTTAGTTCTGAGCATGCTCAGAACAAAATATATATTTTTTTGGTTTATTAACTGAACAATAACGCATACAAACGGATACAAACATCCGTTTGCATCCATTATAATCTTTTTTTTTTAAGTCCGTTTTAATTTTCAACGGGAGAAGAAGGGGACGGGTCTAGACGGCCGTGTAAACACAACCTCATACAATTATACATAGCAATTAACCTGAGGACACCTGCATGCTATCTCACTCAGCCCTTGGCCAATCTCCCAGAAACTCCTCAGCTACTGTTAACAGCTTGGTCATTCCTTCCTGAGAACTCATACACTGATACAAAGTAGGACCAACTTCTTAGGCTGGGTTCACACCACGTTTTTGAAATGCAGTTCCCGTATACTCAGAAACACCTACACTCATCATGGGTGATTTTAATATCCCCATCGATGCCCCAATCTCCTCTTCTGCCTCTCGGCTTCTGTCTCCAACCTCCTCCTATGCCCTTTCACAGCTTACTGACTCTCCCACACACAAGGATGGGAATACACTGGACTTGATCTTCTCTAGACTTTGCTCTGTCTCTAAATTCACTAAGCTCTCTGACCACAACCATCTCTCTTTCTCTATCAGTAACTCCTATTAGGGATCGACCGATATCGTTTTTTTAGGGCCGATACCGATAATCTGTGCAGGTTAGGGCCGATAGCCGATAACTTATACCGATATTCCGGTATAAGTTATCGGCTATTTAACCCCCTGCGACACCGCTGCAGATCATTGATTTAAAGCGGGCGCTTTAAATCAATGATCTGCAGTGGCTTTTGCGGGGCCATAGGCTTCTCTCCCCTACCTGTCAGGGTGGTCCGGGCCATCCATCCATCGTTCCTGTAGTGTCCGGAGGCATTCCGGGTGAAGGGTGAACCGGTCCGGGCTGTCCTTCTTCTCCGGCGGTCATCTTCTCCACTCCGGCCAGGCTCCGGCCTAGTACGCTGCATAGACGCCGCTGCGCAGTGACGCCCGTGCGCAGCGACGCACCTGACGTCACGGCGTAGCGGCGTCTATGCAGTGGAGAAGGACAGCCCGGATCGGTTCACCCTCCACCCAAACGCCCCCGGACACTACAGGAACGATGGATGGATGGCCCGGACCACCCCCATTACGGGTAAGTTTAATTTTTTTTATTGACTCGGAGGGTGGGGGAGGGGCCCGACCGGTATAGCGGTATGGGCAAAAATCCATACCGGTATACCGCCCAGCATCACGGTGGGGGGTGCGACGCGGTGCGGCGGGTCGGGGGGGTGGCGGTCACGGTGCGGTGGGGGCGGGGCATTATCGGCAAGATAATTGCCGATAACGATAATGCCTAAAATCGTGATTATCGGCCATACCGATAATCGGTCGATCCCTAACTCCTATCCTCTTCCGGACACTCCAACCTTGTACACTTACAGAAACCTGCGTGCCATAAACACCAGTCAATTTATAGACATTCTACAATCTTCACTATCACCAATCTCTTCCTTCTCCTGCCCTAATCTAGCAGCCAAACATTACCATGACACCCTCAAGTCTACCCTGGATCAAATGGCACCCCCTAAAACACGAACCTTCCGACGCAGACGGCAGCAACCCTGGCGCACGCTAACAACCCGCTTTCTCAGGCGATGCTCTAGGTGTGCTGAACGTCTGTGGAGGAAAACTAAGACTTCTTCAGACTATCTGCACTATAAATTCTTTTACTTAAATCCTATTAATCCGCTCTTCATCTCGCCAAACAAACATATTTTACCTCCCTCATCTATTCTCTGTCTAACAACCCAAAACGCCTTTTTGACACGTTCGACTCTCTCCTTCGGCCTAAAGTACAGACCCCAATCACTGAAGACCTGGCCAAATACTTCAAAACTAAAATCGATGACATTCGTGATGAAATCCTCTCCCAGTCCCCTAAAAGTTCTGATCGAATTCCCAGCCACGTCTCCTCTTCATCACTCTCAGTTTTTGAGCCTGTAACGGAGGATGAGGTTTCCAGGCTCCTCTCCTCCGCGCGCCCCACTACCTGCTCTAGTGACCCCATGCCTTCACACCTCATCCAGTCTCTCTCTCCTGCTATCAGCTGTCGCCTAACTAAGATTTTTAACCTCTCCCTCTCTTCTGGGGTCTTTCCCTCCTCCTTCAAACACTCTATCATAACCCCACTATTGAAAAAAACATCTCTGGACCCGTCCTGTGCAGCCAACTATCGACCCATCTCAAATCTCCCCTTTATCTCCAAACTCCTGGAACGCTTGGTCTACTCCCGCCTTATCCGCTATCTCTCCGAGAACTCTCGCCTTGACCCCTTACAGTCTGGTTTCCGCTCCCTTCACTCCACAGAAACGGCCCTAACCAAAGTCACGATTTTCTGACGGCCAAATCAAATGGCAATTTCTCTTTACTGATTCTCTTGGACCTGTCTGCGGCTTTTGACACTGTGGATCACCAACTCCACCTCAGTAGTCTCCGCTCCATCGGTCTCAAGGACTCTGCTCTCACCTGGTTTTCCTCCTATCTCTCTGGCCGCTTCTTTAGGGTCTCATTTTCTGGCTCTACTTCTTCTCCTCTTCCCCTTGCTGTCGGGGTTCCCCAGGGATCGGTCCTGGGTCCTCTACTCTTTTCACTCTACACATCCCCCATTGGAAAAATCAGTAGATTTGGTTTCCAGTACCAACTCTATACCTCCTCCGCCAACATCACCCCTGCACTCCTACAGAATACCAGTGACTGTCTCTCTGCCGTCTCAGACATCATGTCCTCTTTATATCTGAAACTAAATCTTTCTAAAACAGATCTTCTTGTTTTTTCTCCATCAACTGATACTGTACCTAACCCTGACATTTCCATCTCGGTATGTGGTACTACCATATCTCCCGGGCAGCAGGCTCGCTGTCTTGGAGTTATACTTGACTCTGATCTGTCTTTCACTCCCCATATTCAGTCTCTTTCACGTTCTTGTCCCCTGCATCTCAAAAACATTTCCAGAATCCGCCCGTTTCTCACTATGGAAACTGCTAAAACTCTCATTATTGCTTTGATTCACTCCGGCCTCGACTACTGTAACTCTTTACTAATAGGCCTTCCTTTCTCCAAACTCTCTCCTCTCCAGTCCATCCTTAATGCCGCAGCCAGACTCCTCTTCCTCTCCAGCCGCTACACCGACGCCTCCTCCCTGTGCCAGTCACTACACTGGTTACCAATTCAGTCCAGAATACAGTACAAAATCTTCAGTCTCACACACAAAGCTCTCCACAATGCTGCACCTCCCTACATCTCCTCTCTCATCTCTGTCTACCATCCTACATGTTCTCTCCGATCTGCTAATGATCTCACACTAACATCTTCTATAATCCGAACTTCTCACTCCCGTCTCCAAGACTTCACTCGTGCTGCACCGGTTCTCTGGAATGCTATCCCTAAATCCCTCAGACTCAACAACAACATCCATAGTTTCAAACGTGGCCTAAAAACACATCTCTTCAGACAGGACTATAACAGTCTCTAATTGGCCTCAACATATCCCCAGCATATCCCCCAGCATATCCCCCAGCATATCCCCCAGCATATCCCCCAGCATATCCCCCAGCATATCCCCCAGCATATCCCCCAGCATATCCCCCAGCATATCCCCCAGCATATCCCCCAGCATATCCCCCAGCATATCCCCCAGCATATCCCCCAGCATATCCCCAGCATATCCCCCAGCATATCCCCCAGCATATCCCCCAGCATATCCCCAGCATATCCCCAGCATACCCCCACACCTCTTGTTTGAATAGTTATTGTGTAATTTTATGTCTGATACTTGTCTTTGTTTGTACCCCATAATTGTAAGCGCTGCGGAATCTGTAGGCGCTATATAAATAAATAAAATATAAAATAATAATATACGTTTTCAATTTGAA
>NC_079198.1:120815339-120922839 GCF_029499605.1 Hyla sarda | reverse complement strand
ACAGCAGGAGCTGGAAGATGAGCAGCGGCGCCTGTGTGATATCCAGCCCTTCCTGCCGGTCCTGAGGCTCGTGGCCAGGGAGGGAGACCGGGCCGAGAAGCTACTAAATTCCCAAATAAGCCTGTTGATTGGCAAAGGTAAGAAGGGACAGTAAGGTGGGGTTGGGTATAACTCTTGTCTTCACTACTAACCCTAACATAGTCCCAATTGGAGGAGAGGTGAATGATCAACCATCAAAGCAAAGTACCCCAATAAAAAGAACTGTCCTGGTTCCACCAGGGGATTCCCAAACTGTCCCTAGGGTCCACAAAGCACCCCAATAGAAAGAACTGTCCTGGTTTCATCAGGGGATTCCCAAACTGTCCCAAAGGTCCACAAAGCACCCCAATAGAAAGAACTGTCCTGGTTTCATCAGGGGATTCCCAAACTGTCCCAAAGGTCCACAAAGCACCCTATTAGAAAGAATTGCCTCGGAGGGCCACAAAGCACCCCAATAGGAAGAACTGTCCTGGTTTCACCAGAAGGTCCACAAACTGACCTGAAGAACCCCTATAGAAAGAACTGTCCTGGTTTCACCAGGGGGTTCACAAACTGTCCCAAAGGTCCACAAAGCACCCTATTAGAAAGAATTGCCTCGGAGGGCCACAAAGCACCCCAATAGGAAGAACTGTCCTGGTTTCACCAGAAGGTCCACAAACTGACCTGAAGAACCCCTATAGAAATAACTGTCCTGGTTTCACCAGGGGATTCCCAAACTTTTTCTAGGGTCCACAAAGCTCCCCAATAGAAAGAACTGTCCTGGTTTCATCAGGGGATTCCCAAACTGTCCCAAATGTCCACAAAGCACCCTATTAGAAAGAATTGCGCTAGTTTTATTAGGGTGTCCACATACTGGCTCGGAGGGCCACAAAGCACCCCAATAGAAAAAAAAAACTCCTTGGTATCACCAGGGAGGTCCACAAACTGGCCCAAGGGCCGCAAAGCACCCATATAGAGAGAACCGTCCTAGTTTCACCAGGGGGTACTTTTTATAGACCCTTTGGGCCAATTGATGTTGTCTTGTTCTGCCATATTTACAGCCAGTTTAATCCCCCCCCCGCCCCATCCAGGTCTTCATGAATTTGACACTCTAAACGACCCAGAAGTCAATGATTTCCGCACCAAAATGCGCCAGCTCTGCGAGGAGATCGCCCTGCGGCGGCAGCACATGAACTGGGACTGCTGGATGGAGTCAAACTTTCCCCTGCAGCTGGAGCATTCCTCCAAAGTGTTCGCCAAGACGTCTCAGAGCAACAAGACCCTCATGATCAACGTCAAGTTTGAAAGTAGCGAGGTACGAGGCACGGCATGAGCTCGTCGTTAGCATAGAGAGGACCCGTCACTAAAGTAAGGAGAATCTATAATAAGATATGAATGAATAAATTGATTAGTCGTCGATTTTTATCTAGTTTTGTAAAAGGCGTTCCGCTTTCCAAGTGTTCTTGTCCCCTGAAGAAGTCTTGTTATGTGGTTTCCATACTGTGTACTTCAAACTTTTGCAAAACCACAACTCCCAGCATGCCCGGACAGCCGTTGGCTGTCCGGGCATGCTGGAAGTTGTAGTTTTGCAACATCTGGAGGTCGACAGTTTGGAGACCACTGCTCTAGCATCTCATTCTAGACTTCTCAGGGGAATCGGAACACTTGGAAAGCGGAACGACTTTTCCAAGACTAAATAAATGGACAGTCTGGACAATTAAATGCTTCAGGTTTCTGACTCTTACTATAGATTCGCTCCACTCTACTAATCACAGGTAAATGGAGTTATACAGGGTCATAGGGGGAAATTTATCAAAACCTGTGCAGAGGAAAAGTTGCTGAGTTGCCCATAGCAACTGGGCAACTTTTCCTCTGCACAGGTTTTGATAAATCTCCCCTATAGAGTCTATGGGTTTTTGATCCTACATATTGCTATATTCCTTATCAGGGAAAGGAGATAACGGCAGACTGCCTTTTTAAAGCGTTACAATCATTTGTAAAAACTTTTGACATGTCAAAAATTTAGATCCCATCGGGTCTCTGTCCCGAAATCCTGCGATTGTGATTTACATACAGCCAGTTGAAGTGCGCGGCAGTACACACCTTACTCTACAGCTATCACTCAGACTGGACTCCTTCACATAGGCTGTAATAAAGGCAAATTAATCAGAGCGGGAGGCCGGCAATTTATCATGTTTATAATGGATATAATGAACAGTGGCGCATAAAAATACTTTACAAAATAGCTTTTAGGGAGCAACGGTATACAGTGACCCCTCAACATACGATGGTAATTCATTCCAAATGAACCATCGTTACTTGAATCCATCGTATGTTGAGGGATCTGTGCAATAGTAGTATAGAAAGTTTTATACTCGCGTGTACCCGCCGCTCCGGACCATCACCGCTGCCCTGGATTGTCGCTCTCCATCGCCGGCATCACGTCGCTGCGCACGCTGCTCCGATTGGAAGACGGGACGGCGTGCGCGGCAACATGATGATGATGATGATGATGATGATGATGATGGAGAGCGACAGCTATGCAGCAGAGCATGAAGAGGACGGTCTGGAGCGGTGGGGACAGGTGAGTGACACTCACCGGAGCACACGGGGCACCTTAAACGGCTACCCGGCGGCAGCTGAAGCAGTCTGCGCTGCCGGATAGCCGTTTATGCGACGGCCCCAACATACAAAAGCATCGTAGGTTGATGCTGCCCTCAACATGCGATGGCCTCTGAGAGACCATCGTATGTTGAAATGATCGTATGTCGGGGCCATCGTAGGTCGGGAGATCACTGTAATCTGAATGGGAGAGCGCCCTGGCCAGCAGCGTCTCGACTCTAGATCCTGAAAATAGTGACGTCACTATGGCAGACACAGAGGACCAAAAAGCCTACATGTTACGAAGCAGACGCGCTCCTTCATCAGGGCGGGTTATAATGACCCGGTGCGGTTAAACTTTTCACATGTCAAACGTTGTTACAAATTACAGCAACTCTTTAAAGGGGTACTCCCGTGGAAACTTATTTTTATTTATTTTTCTTAAATCGACTGGTGCCAGAAAGTTAAACAGATTTGTAAATCACTTCTATTAAAAAATCTTAATCCTTCCAGTACTTTTTAGGGGCTGTATCCTAAAGAGAAATCCAAAAAAAGAAATGCATTTCCTCTGATGTCATGACCACAGTGCTCTCTGCTGACCTCTGCTGTCCATTTTAGGAACTGTCCAGAGCAGCATATGTATGGGGATTTTCTCCTGCTCTGGACAGTTCCTAAAATGGACAGCCGAGGTCAGCAGAGAGCACTGTGGTCATGACATCAGAGGAAATGCATTTCTTTTTTTGGATTTCTCTTTAGTATACACAGCCCCTAAAAAGTACTGGAAGGATTAAGATTTTTTAATAGAAGTGATTTACAAATCTGTTTAACTTTCTGGCACCAGTTGATTTAAAAAAAAAAAAAAAAGTTGTACACCGGAGTACCCCTTTAAGGGTAGTCGGCCGTAATCTCCTTTCCCTGATAAGGAATATAGCAATATACAGAATTGAAATCAAGCAAAAAGGAGATGTATGGCCAGCCTTAGTTTCCTGATCTCCTGTGAATATGACACTAGGCATAAGAAGAGATTTGGGGGGGGGCGGGGGGGGGGGGGGGGTTACCTTTTAGTTTTACCTGTGACATGTTTTAAAGGGGTTCTCCTGTAGCAGACATTTATTTACACAGAACGGGGGGATAACTGTCTAATGCACTAGCATGGGGACCTGAATAGTCGACCTTCATTGTATAACTACAGTAAGGATAACTGAACTGCATTTAGTGTCTATGGGGCTGGTAGTCTAAGCCGAGCGCTTGGCTGTTTCGATCGGTCCCGTAAACTTTGAGTGGATTCGGAACTATGCATACTTGTCTGCGCCATTTATACGCCACAGTAGCGAGGAGAATTGAGGCACTTGGGATGCCCATTCTAGTGCCGAGCAGGGAACACATACTGCAGTGGTTTCCAAACTGCGGACCTCCAGCTGTTGCAAAACTACAACTCCCTGCATGCCCGGACAGCCGTTGGCTGTTCGGGCATGCTGGGAGTTGTAGTTTTGCAACAGCTGGAGACTACGGACATACGGTGATGTGTTCTATCGGCCCCTTTTATTGTATACTTTGTGTTCTTCAGGAGAGCTTCACACTACAGGTGTCTCCTCGCGACTTTCCACACTCCATCATCCGCATGGCTCTGAGGAAGAAGTCCAATGTGTCCGGCCAGCAGTGCCCGGGGCGTCCTGAAGACTACATGCTACAGGTTAACGGAGTCCTGGACTACATCTATGGAAAGTACCCGCTGTGCCAGTTCAAAGTAAGTGCATGTATCTCTAACACAGATCTGTAGGGCCGGGCCTGCGTGATGGCAGCCATTTTGTTGGGTTTACCATTCCGATCACCGTTAAGATACCAGAGTTGTGATCAGATATGGTAAACCTGTCCACTGAGGGACCTTTCTATTGCCTTATCATAATATCACTAATACACTGATGTTTCTTCTTATGATGTCCCGGCAGCTGAAGGAGCACATAGCCGATAGGGGGACATACAAGCTTAAATGGGCACTCTGGTTAAAACTAATTTTTGCAATTGCACTCCTTATGGTAAATAAAAAAATCTTTCTAAAGTACTTAGTTTAAAAAAAATAAAAAAATAAAAATAATAAAGTTTTATTTGTGTTTATAAAAAGCGGCCACTAGGTGTCTCCCTGCTTGTCCAGAGTACAACCTGGAGCAGCCTTAGCCAATCATAGCTCATCACACACTGAACTGCTCTGGGCTGTGTGTAGCAGAGGGAGGGAGGAAGTTCTCCCCTTTATGGCTTCAGATGATGTCACGCCTGCTGGGGAACGCCCCTTCCCAGTCTGTGAATCTGACTGAGACTGAGCAGAAAATACAGAGCAATATCAAGGTAGAAAACAAACAAATAATAAAAATAAAGGCAGGGGGTGGTTTATCATGGTTGGGGCAGTGACCTGGGAGGATTATAAAATTTAATAAGATCATGACAGGCACTCTTTAAGATCTCTGCATGCCATCTTTGAGCTGAAAGGGGTATTCCAGGGAAGTCTACTTATCCTTTACGGAGTCCGGGATCCCAGTGATCTCCTGTATGTGGGTCCAGCGACTCTCATGTCCTCTGATTGCTTCAGGCCCCTACTTTCCTAGACGAGTGGGAGTGACGACCCTCTTGGCCAATAAAAGGCTGGTGACAGTGTTACATAAAATAAAAACTAGCGCAATTCTGCATTGGTTTGAGAGCCAACACAGTCCTGTCTCTGATGGTAATGGTTCCTGTATTCTTTCCCCAGCACCTCAACCACTGTCTCCAGTCCAACTGCACGGCTCACCTCACCCTCGTCTCCATCTCCTCCACCTTACCTGACCAGCAGGGAGACACCATCATCAGCTCCAAAGTACGACACAAACCGCCGCCGCTACCGACCAAGAAGGTAAGGGAAGAGGGGCGGATGTGTGGAGGCAAAGTGACGCAACAGTTCTAATTGTACGTCTGCATCTTCCTTCCCAGCCACATCAGTGTTCACTATGGAAACTGGAGAGACCATTTACACTTAAGCTCCTGTCTGGCTACAACGTCAATGCAGACGACGGATTGAAGGTGAGGAAGTTTGTTTTTGAATAAGTCTTATCATCCACATACGAATCTATTAACGTGTAATAAACTTCATAAAAGGGCAATCTCTATGTACACACATTATATTACATTACTTATCCTGTACTGATCCTGATTTATATCCTGTATTATACTCCAGAGCTGTACTCACTATTCTGCTGGTGGGGTCACTGTGTACATACATTACATTACTTATTCTCTACTGATCCTATATTATATCCTGTATTATACTCCAGAGCTGTACTCACTATTCTGCTGGTGAGGTCACTGTGTACATACATTATATTACTTATCCTCTACTGATCCTATATTATATCCTGTATTATACTCCAGAGCTGTACTCACTATTCTGCTGGTGAGGTCACTGTGTACATACATTACTTATCCTGTACTGATCCTGAGTTATATCTTGTATTATACTCCAGAGCTGTACTCACTATTCTGCTGGTGAGGTCACTGTGTACATACATTATATTACTTATCCTGTACTGATCCTATATTATATCCTGTATTATACTCCAGAGCTGTACTCACTATTCTGCTGGTGGGGTCACTGTGTACATACATTACATTACTTATCCTGTACTGATCCTGAGTTATATCCTGTATTATACTCCAGAGCTGTACTCACTATTCTGCTGGTGAGGTCACTGTGTACATACATTACATTACATATCCTGTACTGATCCTGAGTTATATCCTGTATTATACTCCAGAGCTGTACTCACTATTCTGCTGGTGAGGGTCACTGTGTACATTACATTACTTATCCTGTACTGATCCTGAGTTATATCCTGTATTATACTCCAGAGCTGTACTCACTATTCTGCTGGTGAGGTCACTGTGTACATACATTACATTACTTATCCTGTACTGATCCTGAGTTATATCCTGTGTTATACTCCAGAACTGTACTCACTATTCTGCTGGTTAGGTCACTGTGTACATACATTACATTACTTATCCTGTACTGATCCTGAGTTATATCCTGTATTATACTCCAGAGCTGTACTCACTATTCTGCTGGTGAGGTCACTGTGTACATTACATTACTTATCCTGTACTGATCCTGAGTTATATCCTGTATTATACTCCAGAGCTGTACTCACTATTCTGCTGGTGGGGGTCACTGTGTACATACATTACATTACTTATCCTGTACTGATCCTGAGTTATATCCTGTATTATACTCCAGAGCTGTACCCACTATTCTGCTGGTGAGATCACTGTGTACATACATTATTTTACTTATCCTGTACTGATCCTGAGTTATATCCTGTATTATACTCCAGAGCTGTACTCACTATTCTGCTGGTGAGGTCACTGTGTACATACATTACATTACTTATCCTTTACTGATCCTGAGTTATATCCTGTATTATACTCCAGAGCTGCACTCACTATTCTGCTGGTGGGGTCACTGTGTACATACATTACATTACTTATCCTGTACTGATCCTGAGTTATATCCTGTATTATACTCCAGAGCTGTACTCACTATTCTGCTGGTGAGGTCACTGTGTACATACATTACTTATCCTGTACTGATCCTGAGTTATATCCTGTATTATACTCCAGAGCTGTACTCACTATTCTGCCGGTGAGGTCACTGTGTACATACATTACATTACTTATCCTGTACTGATCCTGAGTTATATCCTGTATTTTACTCCAGATCTGTACTCACTATTCTGCTGGTGAGGTCACTGTGTACATACGTTACTGATCCGTACTTATCCTTTTATACCTGTATTGTGCTCCAGATCTGCATTGAACTCTTTCCTGGGGCCATGTTGTGTTACACCTGATACCTTCCCCATAACCTGAGCCTCTTGTGTTTTGCAGCTGCTGGTCCAGTGCGGCCTCTATCACGGCAATGAGCTCTTATGTAAGACGGCCGCCAGCAATGAAGTAAACGCTTCCTCCGATCCACAATGGTTTCAGTCTCTAGAGTTCGACATTAATGTTTGTGACCTCCCTCGCATGACCCGGCTCAGCCTCGCTCTTTACGCCGTCGACAAGTCCAAAAAAGCCAAGTCCTCCAAAAAGAAATCAAAGAAGACTGTGAGAGTCGTAGTCCTGATCTGGTTGTCCCTCTGCCATGTGCTTTGTATCTCTAATGTCTGTTCGTCTCTTTGTACGCAGGACTACCCCATAGCTTGGGTGAACACCATGTTGTTTGACTACAAGGACATGCTGAAATGTGGAGAATACTCGCTCTGTATGTGGTCCTCATTTCCAGGTAACCTTTCCACAGAGTATACACCTGACTGCCCGTCCTCTCCGGATGATGAATCTGTAGTTTATTTTATTTATTTATTTTTAAATCAACTGGTGCCAGAAAGTTAAACAGATTTGTAAATGACTTCTATTAGAAAATCTTAATCCTTCCAGTACTTATCAGCTGCTGTATACTACAGAGGAAGTTACTTTCTTTTTGAATTTTTTTTTCTGTCTGACCACAGTGCTCTCTGCTGACACCTCTTTCCATGTCAGGAACTGTCCAGAGCAGCATATGTTTACTATGGGGATTTTCTCCTACTCTGGACAGTTCCTGACCTGGACAGAGGTGTCAGCAGAGAGCACCGTGGTCAGACAGAAAACAAATTCAAAAAGAAAAGAATTTCCGCTGTAGTATACAGCAACTGATAAGTACTGGAAGGAGTAAGATTCTTTTTAATAGAAGTCATTTACAAATCTGTTTAACTTTCTGGAGCCAGTTGATTTAAAAAAAAAATAAAAAAAAAAATATATATATATATAATAAATTTCCACCGGAGTACCCCTTTAACAGGGACCACCTGTAATCTGTGTAGGAATTCAGCTATAAGAATTGTGGTTCCCTGTAGTGCCACCACAGGTGAAATGGAGTATTACACAGTGTTTTTTTTTTTTTTTTTTTACAATCAATGGCCTTTGTGTGTGTAATACGGAGACCTGAGAGACTTTGTGGCCACATATTAGTGTCCCGTCCCCCCCCCCCCCCACTACCGAATCTGATATTCACACTAGACCTAAATCAGTGGTCTCAAACTGTGGCCCTCCAGATGTTGCAAAACTTCAACTCCCAGCATGCTGAGAGTTGAAGTTTTGCAACATCTGGAGGGCCACAGTTTGAGACCACTGGCCTAAACCAAATTGCCTCTTTATTGTGTACCCCCCCACATCCATCTTTGTTTTGGCATCATCGCGGACAGATAATCCGCCATTACTTGTGTATCTGCTATATACAGTCTCTTTGCTTGTGTTTTATGCTTCTACTTTCTTCTGTAGATGAAAAAGGAGATCTGCTCAACCCAATGGGGACCGTACAATGTAACCCGAATACAGAAAGCGCCGCCACCCTGAGGATCTGCTTTGTCAGCATGTCCGATCACCCCGTGTACTACCCCTCTATAGAGAAGGTAAGTGATGGGTGGAGCAGTCATTAAGGTTCTTATTCATCATTCTTCATTTATTTCAATAAGGCTCCATGCACACCATGTTTTTGCAGTACAGTTCCCGTATCAGGTTTTTGAGGAAAAACGGATTCCTCAAAACCTGACTAAACTGTATCAAAACGTGTGTATAAATTTTAACCTGTATACAGTTTGAAAAATGACATCCGGTTGCATCCGTTTTTTAAGAAAAAACTTATACGTTTTTAACTTTTCACTCCATTTTGAATAAAGTTTTACTTGTTTGATTGAAATTCCAAGAAAAAAAACTGCAAAGTCAAAAACCGTATGGTGAAAACTGGATGGAACCGTACGCACATACAGTTCTGTACGGTTCCCATTGACTCCCATGTTAAAAAAAAAAAAAACGTATATGGTTTAATACAGTTTTTCAACCGGACCTAAAACCGTGGTAGACTACGGTTTTGGGTACGGGAAAAAAAAAAACTGACAGCCTTACAGGGTGCAAAACGGACACAACCTGATGCATCGCTTGGCATACGGTTTTCAATGAAGAGTCAATGAATACGTTTTCCAATACAGTTTCGTACGGTTTTCACATAGAAAACGTATACGGGAACTGTATTGCAAAAACGTGGTGTGAATGCAGCCTAAGGCTGGGTTCACACCATGTATTTGTTATACAGTTCCCGTATCAGGTTTTTTATTTAAAAAAAAAAAATAAATCCTCAAAACCCGACTAAACTGTATCAAAACATGTGCAAATTCTAATCCGTATACGGTTGGAAAAATGATGTCCAGTTGCATCCGTTTTTTTAAGAAAAAAAAAGTATACGTTTTTAACTTTTCACTCCATTATGAATAAAGTTTCACTTGTTCGATTGAAATTCCAAGAAAAAAAACTGTGCAAAGTCAAAAACCAGATGGAACCGTATGCACATACGGTTCCCATTGACTCCCATGTTAAAAAAAAAAACATATAAGGTTTCAATACGGTTTTTCACCCGGACCAAGAAACGTGGTAGGCTACAGTTTTGGGTACGGTAAAAAAAACTGACAAAACCGTACAGGATTAAAAACGGACACAATCTGATGCATCATTTGGTATACGGTTTTCACTAGAGAGTCAATGCATACGGTTTTCACTAGAGAGTAAGTGCATACGGTTTATAATACGGTTCCGGACGGTTTTCAAATTGAACACGTACATGGGAACTGTACTGCAAAAACGTGGTGTGAACCCAGCCTAATATCTGTTTTTTTTCCTTTTTAGATACATGAGCTGGGCAGACTGGGAGATGTGTGTAACGCTACCCCTGATGAGGTACGGGTGTGACTGGGCTCGTGTAGTCCCTTAATGGCAGTGGGTTCTTGTAGAAGTATTCTTTATAACAAACACTACAGTGAGGCAGAGGATAGGTCAGTGTTTCCCAACCAGGGAGCCTTCAGCTGTTGCAAGACGACAACTCCAAGCATGCCCGGACAGCTGAAGACCTGCTGGGAGTTGTAGTTTTGGAACAGCTGGAGGCACCCTGGTTGGAAAACACTGGGATGTGTGATCAGTGTGTGTGATCAGTGTGTGTGATCAGTGTGTGTAATTGCTGTGGATCTCACATCCTGGTCCCCCCACCCCCGTGCAATCTCAAGAATGGATGTCTCTGAACCAATGGTCACGTTGTGTGGTGCAGATGTCTCCACAGTGGGAGCCCCTTCTTTCTTAACCCTTTCCTGCAAATGGACGTATATGTACGTCCACTGCGGGCTCCCACTGTATGACAGGTGAGCGTGCATCATACCTGGTGGGTCCCGGTTTGCCATCAGCAACCGGGACCCACGGCTAATGCCGGACATCGACGATCAGGCTGATGTCCGGCATTAACCCTTTAGCCTTAAAGCTGTTAATTCCGTTCCCGGCTAGCTCAGTGAGCTGATCGGGGCTGCCGCGGCATCTCGATCAGCTGAAAGGATGGGGGGAGGTCTCTTACCTTCTTCTCTGCCATTCGATCGGTGCTCCAGGCTTGCGTTCAGCTTTGCCAGGCTGAAGCAATGGAGCACCGATAACACTGATCAATGCTCTCCTATGGAGAGGCATTGATCAGTGTATGCAATGTAAAGATTGCATGTTTTAAATAAAGTAAATATGCATCCCTATATACGGAAAAATAAAAAAGTTTTAGGGGTCAGAAGTGGACAATTTTAAACATAGTAATTTTGGTGCATGTAGTTATAATTTTAGTTTTAAGTAGTAAAATAAAACCTATATAAATTAAGTATCCTTGTAACCTTATGGACCTACAGAATAAAGATGAGGTGTCATTTATACCGAAAAGTTCACTGTGTAGAATCAGAAACCTCCAATATTTACAAAATTGTGTTTAAAAAAAAAAAATTATAATAATAATAATAATAATCATTTTGATTTTTTTTCTGGCTTTGCCGTAGATTTTGTGGGGAAATGAATGATGTCATTACAAAGTAAAATTGGTGGCGCAAATAACAATCCCTCCTATGGGTGTGTAGGTGGAAAGTGTTGAAAGTGTTATGATTTTTAGAAGGTGATGTGGGGGGAAAAAAAAACTAAAGTGGGAAAATAAAAAAATGGCCCGGCAGGGAAGGGGTTAAACCTTTTTAGATGCTGCAGCATCTAAGGGGTTAGATAAGAAGGGTCGAAGCTGCGTTCCTTCCATGGGTCTATAATTGCCTCTCTAGTTAGCAGCTCCTTGTTTGTTTTTGCGGACAGTCAATAATCCTCATTATAGCGGCACGACCCGCTAGCGCACAGAACATGTTGTGTTTTTTTTTTTTTCCCCGTGTGGGTGTCGTGTTGCTCTTGGTCCATGTGACCGAGCACCCATGTGGGCCACAGCCCGAGCCTGGAAGATCTGGGACACTGTTAAGGGGATGACAAACAGCAGGTGTCTTGCCTTGTCCTCCTTGCAGCGAATGCAGCTCCTGGAGATTGTAGAGCGCAAAGGCCAGGCCGAGCTGTACGAGCACGAGAAGGAACTGGTGTGGAAACTGCGTCACGAAATCAAAGAGCGGTACCCGGAGGCCCTGCCGAAACTACTGCTCACCACCAAGTGGAGCAAGCACGAGGATGTGGCACAGGTACGGACAGTGGGGAAAGAATTGCACATCATCATGTAACTGGTATAAAATCCAACCTGTGGCCCTCCAGCTGTTGCAAAACTACAACTTCCAGCATGCCCGGACAGCCTTCGGCTGTCCGGGCATGCTGGTAGTTGTAGTTTTGCAATGGCAGGAGAGCCACAAACTGCTACAGATCATTGGCTCCCAACTGTTGACCTGATTGCAGGACATGCTGAGAGTTGTAGTTCTGCGACTTATGTCTCCTTTAGATGGTGTATCTGCTGCAGACTTGGCCCGAGCTGCCCGTCCTTACAGCCCTGGAACTATTAGATTTCAACTTCCCTGATCGACATGTGGGATCATTCACTATGAGCTGCCTGAAAAAGCTAACGTGAGTATAGCCGACCCCCTGATCTGCCAGTGGTATCTGGTTGGGGGGGGGGGGTCTCCGCTTTTCACCTGCATCATAGCCCATCAGACGTAACTCTGGTACCGGTGAAGTGAAAATTACTGTGACCCGTAGCTGAATGTGACCTGAGCTCAGCACTCTCAGCCCTTCTCAGTGCTCATCGGGATTAGGGGTTGGGACGAGGGGTTAAGGGAAGGGGTTGGGACGAGGGGTTAAGGGGAGGAGTTGGGACGAGGGGTTAAGGGGAGGGGTTGGGACGAGGGGTTAAGGGGAGGGGTTGGGACGAGGGGTTAAGGGGAGGGGTTGGGTCGAGGGGTTAAGGGGAGGGGTTGGGTCGAGGGGTTAAGGGGAGGGGTTGGGACGGGGGGTTAAGGGGAGGGGTTGGGACGAGGGGTTAAGGGGAGGGGTTGGGACGAGGGGTTAAGGGGAGGGGTTGGGACGAGGGGTTAAGGGGAGGGGTTGGGACGAAGGGTTTAAGGGGAGGGGTTGGGACGAGGGGTTAAGGGGAGGGGTTGGGACGAGGGGTTGGGACGGAGGGTTAAGGGGAGGGGTTGGGACGAGGGGTTAAGGGGAGGGGTTGGGACGAAGGGTTTAAGGGGTACTCCCGTGGGGAAAAAAAAATAATAATTCAACTGGTGCCAGAAAGTTTAACAGATTTGTATATTACTTCTATTAAAAAATCTTAATCCTTCTAGTACTTTTTAGGGGCTGTATACTAAAGAGAAATAAAAAAAAATGCATTTCCTCTGATTTCATGACCACAGTGCTCTCTGCTGACCTCTGCTGTCCATTTTAGAAACTGTCCAGAGCAGCATATGTTTGCTATGGGGATTTTCTCCTGCTCTGGACCATTCCTAAAATGGACAGCAGAGGTCAGCAGAGAGCACTGTGGTCATGAAATCAGAGGAAATGCATTTCTTTTTTTGATTTCTCTTTAGTATACAGCCACTAAAAAGTACTGGAAGGACTAAGATTTTTTTTTATAGAAAAAATTAATTAATTTATTTTTTATTTATTTACAAATCTGTTTAACTTTCTGGCACCAGTTGATAAAAAAAAAATAAAAAAAAGTTTTCCACCGGAGTACCCCTTTAAGGGTGGGGGTTTGGGGTTAAGGTTAGGATTAGGGTTAAGGGTTTTGGGTTAAGGTTAGGATTAGGGTTTTGGGTTAAGGTTAGGATTAGGGGTAAGGGTTTTTGGTTAAGGTTAGGCAGGGGTAAGGGTTTTGGGGTAAGGTTAGGATTAGGGGGAAGGGTTTTGGGGTAAGGTTAGGATTAGGGGGAAGAGTTTTGGGGTAAGGTTAGGATTAGGGGGAAGGGTTTTGGGGTAAGGTTAGGATTAGGGGGAAGGGTTTTGGGGTAAGGTTAGGATTAGGGGGAAGGGTTTTGGGGTAAGGTTAGGATTAGGGGTAAGGGTTTTGGGGTAAGGTTAGGATTAGGGGGAAGGCATTAGGGAGTGAGAGGAATCTGTCTGTAAAGCAAAAAAGTGTGTCCCTTGGTGGAGGATCACATTCCGCTACAGGGACACAGTTTTCTTCACTACACCAGCCAGCAATATGACAACTTTCTGATTTCTTCCAAAAACAGCACCACACCCGTCTTCAGGTTGTGTGTGGAATTGCGGTTCAGTTCCATTGAAGAAAGTGGAGCCAAGTTGTAATACCACACACAACCTGCGGACAGATGTGGTGCTGTTTTTGGAAGAAATTAGCTCTGCTGTACTATTCCTTTTGGTTTGGTGGGGGGAAGGGGGGGGGGGGACACAGAACGCTGTAACGTTGCAGCTCATTGCCTTTTCCTTCACCCAGGAACGAGGAGCTTTGTCAGTATCTCCTTCAGCTGGTGCAGGTTCTTAAATATGAATCTTACCTGGACTGTGAGCTGACCACGTTCCTCCTGGAGAGGGCGCTCATCCACCGCAAGATCGGACACTTCTTATTCTGGCACCTTAGGTTAGTACCAATAATGGAGATGATGTCTGCATGTATACGACCCCCCTCATTGGTGATATGATCATTGGCCCTTCGGCAATGAACAATCATGTGTTATTCTATTAAATCAGTGTTTCCAAACCAGGGTGCCTCCAGCTGTTGCAAAACTACAACTCCCAGCATACCCGGACAGCCTTTGGCTGTCCGGGTATGCTGGGAGTTGTAGTTTTGCAACAGCTGGAGGCACCCTGGTTGGGAAACACTGTATTAAATCTATGTTGGACTGTATCCCAACCAGGGTGCCTCCAGCTGTTGCACAACTACCATTCTCAGCATGCCCGGACAGCCAACAGCTGGAGGCACCCTGGTTGGGAAACACTTAAAGGAGTATTCCAGGAAAAAACTTTTTTTTTATATATCAAATGGTTCCAGAAAGTTAAACAGATTTGTAAATTACTTCTATTAAAAAATCTTAATCCTTTCAGTACTTATGAGCTTCTGAAGTTAAGGTTGTTCTTTTCTGTCTAAGTGCTCTCTAATGACACGTGTCTTGGGAAACGCCCAGTTTAGAAGCAAATTCCCATAGCAAACCTCTTCTAAACTGGGCGTTTCCCGAGACACGTGTCATCAGAGATTACTTAGACAGAAAAGAACAACCTAAACTTCAGAAGCTCATAAGTACTGAAAGGATTAAGATTTTTTTAATAGAAGTAATTTACAAATCTGTTTAACTTTCTGGAGCCAGTTGATATATATATATATGAAAAAATGTTTTTTCCTGGAATACCCCTTTAATATGCTTTAGGATTTCTGATTCTTTGTTGCTTCTCTTCTTCAGATCGGAAATGCACGTCCCAGCAGTGGCCTTAAGGTTCGGCCTTATCCTGGAAGCATACTGCAGGGGGAGCACCTATCATATGAAGGTCCTTATGAAACAGGTAGATACTGTTATATCTGAATTAGGGGCACCGTAAAACAAGTAGGCAAAAATGGACGTAAAGCCGGTACACGGAGACAAACATTGCGGATGCAACTGTAATTCTTCAAAAAGAAAAAACACAATAGAATAGATAGTTCTAATAGATAGATAGGATATAATAGATAGATAGTTATAATAGATAGATAAGATAGAATAGATAGTTATAATAGATAGATAAGATATAATAGATAGGATATAATAGATAGTTATAATAGATAGATAAGATAGAATAGATAGTTATAATAGATAGATAAGATATAATAGATAGGATATAATAGTTATAATAGATAGATAGAACTATCTATTATATCTTATCTATTAAATCCTATCTATCTGTTATAACTATCTATTATATCCTATCTATCTGTTATAACTATCTATTATATCTTATCTATTATATCCTAATAGATAGATAAGATATAATAGTTATAATAGATAGATAAGATATAATAGATAGTTATAATAGATAGATAAGATATAATAGATAGTTATAATAGATAGATAAGATATAATAGATAGTTATAATAGATAGATAAGATATCTCGAGAGAGAATGAATAAATAAATAGAGATAGATATTTTTATATGGTATTTCATTGGGTATGAGTAATTGGGAAAATGCCATTTTGACATAAACATCTCTATCTATATACTTTTTATTTTTTTATATATTTTTTTGTAACTGTAGGATGGACTCATTCCCAGGGAACTTAGGGGTGTTGGCAATGTTAAATAGATTGATAAAGTAAAAAAATGTGTAGAGATGAAGGATTTAAATATAGAAAGAAATAAAAATGTGTCAAGAAATGAATCTTTAAATGGGCACTGTCATGAACTTTACATAAGAACATATGTTCTACAACATATCTCTAATACATTTTCATAATAAAAAAAAAAATTAAAATACTTTTAATTAAAATACTTTAACGTTTGAAAACCGTCCACTAGGGGTCTCCCTCCTAGTGGCCGGCTGCAGGCTGGTGTGACATCACGCCTGAATTCGGACTGATGCCGGCCGGGCATCAGTCCTTATTCATTCAGCCTTTGCTCGCTCCCTGCCTGTCAATCAGGCAGGGAGCGAGCGCATTGGCTCCCTGGCCGGCAGGCCACTCCTCCTGCACATGACGCCGCCGCTGCTGCCTCTGCACGCCCATGTGAGGTGAAAAAATCAAACCTGTGAAAACATCGGACTGCTCCGCAATATCTATGTATCTATTTCAGGGGAGGGCGGGGATCGGCAATTTAAACACGGGGTGTAATTGGTGAACAGACAGAGGGAACAGGGTAGCGCCGCGCCCATTGCCCTAACTGTTTTCTGCACAGGGTGCCTCCAGCTGTTTCAGCACTACAACTCCCAGCATGCTGGGAGTTGTAGTGGTGAAACAGCTGGAGGCACCCTGTGTAGATGAACTAAGGGCGGAAGTGCCGGCCCCAGCAGGCATCAGTGCCGTCGCGCCTGCTGGGGAAGTCTGCCTGGTAAGTGAGCACACTACCAGGCAGACAAAAAGTTATTTTTAACATAGTAAAAAAAAAATTTAAGCCGGGAGGGGGTTAGGGATAGATGGGTAATAGGCAGGGATAGAAAAAAAATATATAGGATGGTGGGAGCTACCCTTTAAATAAAAAAGTATAAACATCCTAGTTAATGTACTATACCCCAAGTAATAAAAACACAGTTTATTTAAATATAGATGATACAGAAATCGTATACATTTAGATAAATTACTTGGGATATAGTACATTTACTGGGATCAATCGCATCATTAAGTTTTTTTATTTATAATTTTTATTCATAGATTAATTTATTGCCACTAATTTTTATTTATTAATACATTTAAATCCTTCATCTTTACACATTTTAGTCTCTATTTATCGTTCTAGTTAACACTTCTAACACCCCTGTATGTTTCTTGAGAATGAGTCTATCCTACACTTATAAAATATTACGTATAATTTGGTGCAAGCGGGTCACCTGATCAGATTGAGTATATTATGTATCATTTCCTTTTTTTTTTAAATTTTTTTTTTTTGTGTGCGACTGCTCTAATATTTAACCCCTTCCCTGCAGGGAGAAGCTCTGTCCAAGCTTAAAGGTCTCAATGACTTTGTGAGATCCAGCGTCCAGAAGACCAGCAAGGCCCAGGCCAAAGAAGCCATGCACATGTGTATAAGGCAGGACACCTACCTGGAGCCGCTGTCACACATCTACTCCCCGCTGGACCCCAACCTCATCCTCACAGACGTGTGGTGAGTGCGCGTGCAAAGCGGTTTGTGTGAAGAGGCGCACATAGGACGACCCTCTCACCCCCCCCCCCCCCCTCTGTACCTTCACAGTGTGGAGCTTTGCACTTTCATGGAGTCCAAGATGAAGCCCCTGTGGATTGTTTACAACAACGAGATGCTGGGCGGGAGCCGGGTCGGCATCATCTTTAAGAATGGAGACGGTAAGGCTGGGCTCACGGGTCATGTTTACATTGTTATCCAATCTGTGGCTCTCCAGCTGTTGCGAGACCACAACTCCCATCATGGCACGGGTAGCCTTTGGGTAATGGCTGGAGAGACCCAGGTTGGGATATCTGCTCTAGCGGATGGGATTCATTATGGGTAGACTCTTCTACGGACCCAATGTTGTCTTTCACAGATTTGCGACAGGACATGTTGACCTTGCAGATGATCAAACTTATGGATGTATTGTGGAAGAAGGAAGGGCTGGACCTCAGGTAGGTATCTGGAGTGGTTATTTGGTTATTTAAAAACATACCTGTCACCGAATAAACTTTTCTAAACTAACTCAGGCTATGTTCTCTAACTACTCCTAACACTCCTCCCACCCTTAAAGGGGTACTCCAGTGGAAAACTTATTTTCTTAAATCAACTGGTGCCAGAAAGGTAAACAGATTTGTAAATTACTTCTATTAAAAAAATATTAATCCTTCCAGTACTTATTAGCTGCTGAATACTACAGAGGAAATTCTTTTCTTTTTGGAACACAGTGCTCTCTGCTGACATCATGACCACAGTGCTCTCTGCTGACATCTCTGTCCATTTTAGGAACTGACCAGAGCAGCATAAATTTGCTATGGGGATTTTCTCCTACTCTGGACAGTTCTTAAAATGGACAGAGATGTCAGCAGAGAGCACTGTGGTCATGATGTCAGCAGAGAGCTCTGTGTTCCAAAAAGAAAAGAATTTCCTCTGTAGTATTCAGCAGCTAATAAGTACTGGAAGGATTAAGATTTTTTAATAGAAGTAATTTACAAATCTATAGAAATATATATATTAGGGCTCAGGGTTTAAGACAAATGGACAGATATTAATTACATTTATTTATTATTATACAGTGTGACAATATAATATAAAATAAGATATAAGAAAATAAAATATGATAGAATAGAATAGTAGCGTCTGCATCTCACAGGGCCCTTGTGTAGGCGCAGCACCAGCTAATATTATCTCAAATATAAGTGTTCCACAATGTGTTAAAAAATGTATTAAGACCACCATATAAAAGTTCATATAAAACCTCTAATAGGAATAAACAGGGAGAGAAATCTGGGTAGGAGAGTCCTAGTTCATCCACAATACTCAATTCTCTCCTCTCTCCAAAAGTTCTGCAAATTGTAACAGATTCCAGTATAGTTGTAACCAATAGCAACCGTATAAGTATTTGTTAGTAACCCATAGCAACCATTTCTATGTGTCCGGCTGCAGCAGTAGATCGCAGTTGAACACCTTTGTAAATAATGTTCATGCATTTGCTATTAGCAGATAATGGTCAGTATATACTTGTGTGCAGTCACTGTTAATATGCATTCATATCTTTAGATACTTTGTATCTCACCGCTCCCGGGCGCTGATGCGCTGGACTTCACGGGGGATGCTGCGATCTCCTCCAGTTGCGCTATGAAATCCCGCAGTGTGTTATCACTGGATGTCTCTCGTGGCGTGAGACAGCATCACCGGAGACTCTGCCGTCTCCCACGGTGGTAATGCTGGATGACAGTGGGTTCCGGGTGGTGGTACTGCAGCGGTTCTGCAGGTGAGTATGTTGTTAAGCCGGTGGCGTCCTCGTGGCAATAAGCTATTCATAGCTGCTGAAGAAAGGACTGAGACAGTCCTGAAACGCGTCCAGCGTCCCCCTAATAACTATTGAGACCACCAGACAATTTGCCCAGCTCAGCAACCAGCAGTCAGATACCGGGAAACATAACTGTCAATCACCCGGCACCCGGTACAGGAGATATCCTCATTGCCACGAGGACGCCACCAGCTTAACAACATACTTACCTGCAGAACCGCTGCAGTACCACCACCCGGAACCCACTGTCATCCAGCATTACCACCGTGGGAGACGGCAGAGTCTCCGGTGATGCTGTCTCACGCCAAGAGAGACATCCAGTGATAATACACTGCGGGATTTCATAGCGCAACTGGAGGAGATCGCAGCATCCCCCGTGAAGTCCAGCGCATCAGTGCCCGGGAGCGGTGAGATACAAAGTATCTAAAGATATGAATGCATATTAACAGTGACTGCACACAAGTATATACTGACCATTATCTGCTAATAGCAAGTGCATGAACATTATTTGCAAAGGTGTTCAACTGCGATCTACTGCTGCAGCTGGACACATAGAAATGGTTGCTATGGGTTACTAACAAATACTTATACGGTTGCTATTGGTTACAACTATACTGGAATCTGTTACAATTTGCAGAACTTTTGGAGAGAGGAGAGAATTGAGTATTGTGGATGAACTAGGACTCTCCTACCCAGATTTCTCTCCCTGTTTATTCCTATTAGAGGTTTTATATGAACTTTTATATGGTGGTCTTAATACATTTTTTAACACATTGTGGAACACTTATATTTTAGATAATATTAGCTGGTGCTGCGCCTACACAAGGGCCCTGTGAGACGCAGACGCCACTACTCTATTCTATCATATTTTATTTTCTTATATCTTATTTTATATTATATTGTCACACTGTATAATAATAAATAAATGTAATTAATATCTGTCCATTTGTCTTAAACCCTGAGCTCTAATATATATATTTCTATAGACAAATTACTTCCTGACACCTTGGGTATAGGTATCTAATTAGGTAGCCCGAGTTATTTAGTAGGTAGTTAGACAAGAGCCTCTCCAACTCCTTTATACTATTAATTTACAAATCTGTTTAACTTTCTGGCACCAGTTGATTTAAAAAAAAAAAAAAGCTTTAAAAAGCTGTGTATCATACCTTTTTATTCTTTCTCACATAGTGTAATCTCCCAGCAGGAGAAAGTGGGCATTTCCCAGCAGGCGTGACATCAATGAAGCCTGCTGGGGGACCACTTTTGCCCTCACATAGTTGCAGTGCTGTGGTGAATAGAAGACCTCATGCGCTGTGCAGCTTTCAGTGAGGCTCCGTGCAGCTTTCAGTGAGGCTCCGTGCAGCTTTCAGTGAGGCTCCGTGCAGCTTTCAGTGAGGCGCTGTGCAGCTTTCAGTGAGGCTCCGTGCAGAGAAACACTTCCTGAATTTGGTCTCTTGCTAGGCCTGGAGGAGACCAAACTCACTGTATTAACCCCTTAAGGACACATGACGTTCTCATACGTCTCCATTTCCGAGTCCTTAAGGACACATGACGTATGAGAACGTCATGTGTTTTACCGGCCCCCCGCAACCATCTGGAGCGGAGCCGGTCCCCGATGCCTGCTGAAATTGTTCAGCAGGCATCGGGGCATATCGCCCAGGGGGGTCATTATGACCCCCCATGTCGGCGATGGCCGCAGATCGCTGGACAATTCAGTCCAGCGATCTGCGGCGGATTCCGGGTCAATCGGGTCTCCGGTGACCCGGAATTATTGGCTGATCGGGGCCGTCAGAGACGGCCCCGATCAGCCAGAGCCAGCAGGAGTGAGGTGGCACTGGTGCCACCTCACGATCGCCCTGATTCGTCGGCCGGATTACCGGCCGACCAATCGGCGCCTGCTGCGGGTGTCACTCCCGCAACCCGCTCCGCCACTCTTCCGGAGGACGTGAGCGGGTGCGGGACGTGCACCCCGGGTGCTGGGGACCCCGATCCCCGGCGCCCCTGTTGGGATCGGGGCCCCAGGAGCAGCGGCGGCGGCGGAGACGACGAGGGACTGACCTGCGCAGCGAGGATCGTTGGAGGTGAGTGACAGCCTCCTGCTGTTGCTTAGCAACAGCTCCCAGCATGCAAAAAGGGCATGCTGGGAGCTGTAGTTATGCAACAGCAGGAGGCAGACCACCACAACTCCCAGCATGCCCTTATGGGCATGCTGGGACTTGTAGTTTTGCAACAGCTGGAGGCACATTTTTTCTATGGAAAAGTGTACCTTCAGCTGTTGTGTAACTACAACTCCCAGCTTGCACAATCAGCTAAAGTGCATGCTGGGAGTTGTAGTGGTGCATCTGGTGGTTGCATAACTACAACTCCTAGCATGCCCGTTGGCTGTCGGTGACTGCTGAGAGTTGTAGTTTTGCAACAGCTGAAGGCACACTGAGTTAAGTAGTAAACCAGTGTGTCTCCAGCTGTTGCATAACTACAATCCCCAGCATCCCCAGCCAAAGTAGTATGCCTCCAGCTGTTGCATAACTACAACACCCAGCATGCCCTTCCGCTGTCCGTACATGCTGGGGGTTGTAGCTTTTGCAACAGCTGAAGGCACACTGGTTGCAAAACACTGAGTTTGTTACCAAACTCGGTGTTTCACAACCAGTGTGCCTCCAGCTGTTGCAAAACTACAACTCCCAGCATGCACTGATAGACCGTACATGCTGGGAGTTGTAGTTTTGCAACAGCTGGATGTTTCCCCCCCCAATGTGAACGTACAGGGTACACTCACATGGGCGGAGGATTACAGTTAGTATCCGGCTGCAAGTTTGAGGTGCGGCAAAATTTCTGCCGCAGCTCAAACTGCCAGCGAGAAACTACTGTGAACCCCCCGCCCGTGTGACTGTACCCTAAAAACACTACACTACACTAACACACAATAAAATAAAAAGTAAAAAACACTACATATACACATACCCCTACACAGCCCCCCTCCCCTCCCCAATAAAAATGAAAAACGTCTGGTACACCACTGTTTCCAAAACGGAGCCTCCACCGGTTGCAAAACTACAACTCCCAGCATGCACTGATAGACCGTACATGCTGGGAGTTCATAGTTTTGCAACAGCTGGATGTTCCCCCCCCCCCCCAATGTGAACGTACAGGGTACACTCACATGGTCGGAGGATTACAGTAAGTATCCGGCTGCAAGTTTGAGCTGCGTCAAATTTTCTGCCGTAGCTCAAACTGCCAGCGAGAAACTACTGTGAACCCCCGCCCGTGCGACTGTACCCTAAAAACACTACACTACACTAACACAAAATAAAATAAAAAGTAAAAAACACTACATATACACATACCCCTATACAACCCCCCTCCCCAATAAAAATGAAAAACGTCCGGTACGCCACTGTTTCCAAAACGGAGCCTCCAGCTGTTGCAAAACAACTACTCCCAGTATTGCCAGATAGCCGTTGACTGTCCAGGCATGCTGGGAGTTTTACAACAGCTGGAGGAACCCTGTTTGGGAATCACTGGCGTAGAATACCCCTATGTCCACCCCTATGCAAGTCCCTAATTTAGGCCTCAAATGCGCATGGCGCTCTCACTTTGGAGCCCTGTCGTATTTCAAGGCAACAGTTTAGGGCCACATATGGGGTATCGCCGTACTCGGGAGAAATTGGGCTTCAAATTTTGGGGGGTATTTTCTTCTATTACCCTTTTAAAAAATGTAAAATTTTTGGGAAAACAAGCATTTTAGGTAAAAAAATATATATATTTTTTTACATATGCAAAAGTCGTGAAACACCTGTAGGGTATTAAGGTTCAAATTACCCCTTGTTACGTTCCCCGAGGGGTCTAGTTTCCAAAATGGTATGCCATGTGTTTTTTTTTTTTGCTGTCCTGGCACCATAGGGGCTTCCTAAATGCTGCATGCCCCCAGAGCAAAATTCGCTTTCAAAAAGCCAAATGTGACTCCTTCTCTTCTGAGACCTGTAGTGCGCCAGCAGAGCACTTTTCACACCCATATGGGGTGTTTTCTGAATCGGGAGAAATTGGGCTTCAAATTTTGGGGGGTATTTTCTGCTATTACCCTTTTTAAAATTGTAAAAATTTTGGGAAACCAAGCATTTTAGGTAAAAAAAATATATATTTTTTTACATATGCAAAAGTCGTGAAACACCTGTAGGGTATTAAGGTTCAAATTACCCCTTGTTACGTTCCCCGAGGGGTCTAGTTTCCAAAATGGTATGCCATGTGTTTTTTTTTTTTGCTGTCCTGGCACCATAGGGGCTTCCTAAATGCTGCATGCCCCCAGAGCAAAATTCGCTTTCAAAAAGCCAAATGTGACTCCTTCTCTTCTGAGACCTGTAGTGCGCCAGCAGAGCACTTTTCACACCCATATGGGGTGTTTTCTGAATCGGGAGAAATTGGGCTTCAAATTTTGGGGGGGTATTTTCTGCTATTACCCTTTTTAAAATTGTAAAAATTTTGGGAAACCAAGCATTTTAGGTAAAAAAAATATATATTTTTTTACATATGCAAAAGTCGTGAAACACCTGTAGGGTATTAAGGTTCACTTTACCCCTTGTTACGTTCCCCGAGGGGTCTAGTTTCCAAAATGGTATGCCATGTGTTTTTTTTTTGCTGTCCTGGCACCATAGGGGCTTCCTAAATGCGGCATGCCCCAAAAAAACCATTTGTCGCTCCTTCCCTTCTGAGCCCTCTACTGCGCCCGCCGAACAATTAACATAGACATATGAGGTATGTGCTTACTCTAGAGAAATTGGGTTTCAAATACAAGTAAAAATTTTCTCCTTTTTATCCCTTGCAAAAATTCAAAAATTGGGTCTACAAGAACATGCGAGTGTAAAAAATGAAGATTTTGAATTTTCTCCTTCACTTTGCTGCTATTCCTGTGAAACACCTAAAGGGTTAATACACTTACTGAATGTTTTTTTGAATACTTTAGGGGGTGTAGTTTTTATAATGGGGTCTTTTATGGGGTATTTCTAATATGAAGACCCTTCAAATCCACTTCAAAACTGAACTGGTCCCTGAAAAATAGTGAGTTTGAAAATTTTGTGAAAAATTTCAAAATTGCTACTGAACTTTGAAGCCCTCTGGTGTCTTCCAAAAGTAAAAACTCATAACTCATTTTATGATGCAGACATAAAGTAGACTTATTGTATATGTGAACCCAAAAAAAATATATTTTGAATATCCATTTTCCTTATAAGCAGAGAGCTTCAAAGTTAGAAAAATGCAAAATTTTCATTTTTTTCATCAAATTTTGGGATTTTTCACCAAGAAAAGATGCAAGTTACCATAAAATTTTACCACTAAGTTAAAGTAGAATATGTCACGAAAAAACAATCTCAGAATCAGAATGATAACTAAAAGCATTCCAGAGTTATTAATGTTTAAAGTGACAGTGGTCAGAATTGCAAAAAACGCTCCGGTCCTTAAGGTATAAAATGGCCTGGTCCTTAAGGGGTTAATTGTGGCAGGGAACAGAACAGAGCCACCTAGTGGCCGTTTTTTCTATTACATTTTAAACCTATTTATGTTGATAATTTTAAAAGCAAGTGAACGGGAAAGTGACTGCTAATTACACAAGGAACACTATATTAAAAGTTTTATTTGGTGACAGGTACTCTTTAAAGTGATATATACATATATTGTCATGTCAGTTCCTTTTCTTTTGACCAATTGAGTGACCACCACTTCTCAGGGCAATTCTCCACAATGACTGGTACAGTCCACGCCAGTATGTGGCTCTCCAGATGTTAAAGGCATAAAACTGTGGACCTGAAGCTGTTGGAAAACTACAACTCCCAGCATGCCCAGACAGCCAACGGCTGTCCGGGAATGCAGGGAGTTGTAGTTTTGCAACAGCTTCAGGTCCACAGTTTGGATACCACTGAACTAAAACTTCTAATATTCCATGACAGCCGCCAACGACTAGAGAGCCACAGGTTGTTAGTCACTGATATACCGTATTAGGTATATGCAGAAATACATAGTAAAGTGTTGGTCATCATACAGTCCTTCCAGCCAGGGAGACCCTGGCAGCTCGGCTACTTCTGTTTGCACTTCTGCCTTCTTCAAGGGTTCTGGCGCCATCTGCTGGAACGTTTCGCTAATTGAATTGTCCAGAGAAGAGACGGCTCCGAGAAGTCACTGAATGTCTATTGATTATATATCTTGTGACTGTGCTGCTATCATTCACCACTCCACTCCACTCCATTACATTACACTATCCGTATAGTCCCCTGATGAACCATATTTTTGTATATCTTTTATATACAGGGAAACGCGTCAGGACATTTTCTAGAAATTGGGACGATTTTAGATCGTACAATTTTATTGTTCTTAGCAAACACATTGATGATCAATTGTTTGAATTAGTATAGGGAATTGTAGACAAGGGCGCCCTTCAAGTTGGAGAGGACTTTTTTTTATTTTTCTTCCCCCTACACGTATTACGTTCATTCTATAAGAATTACATTTATGTGTTGTTTACCGGAAAAGTTTCTATCTACATTGTCTTGTACTTTTGCTCTAATACATGTAAGTTGTTATACGTAAAGGGGTAGTCCAGAGAACTGCACATTATCCCCTATCCACAGAATAGGAGATAAGTGTCAGATTGCGGGGGATTCGATCGCTGGGACCCCCTCACGATCTCCTGCCTGATACCCGTTTCTATGACCGGAGCGCATGCTATGAAGAACACATGCTCCATTTATTTCTATGGGAGCGCTGGAGATGCCGGAGTACAGAATTTGGGCCTCTTCGGCCGAATCCCCGCGATCAGACACATATACCCTAACCTGTGCATAGGGGATAAGTTGTATTTCGCCAGACTACCCTTTTTATTTTAATTTTTTTTTTCATCAACTGGGGACAGAAAATTAAACAGATTTGTAAATTACTTCTAGTTAATCATCTTAAAGTGTACCCGTCAGATCCAACAAAAATTTTTTTTAATGTATCACTCAGTACCTAATCCTGACCATGTACATCTAATTTTTATGTGTCTAGCGCCTTTATTTATTACACTTTTAATTTAGCTCACTAGTCTGAATTCCTCTCATAGGGAGGGGGCGTGGCCTCACTGTGAAGGTCTCCGCCCCCTCCCTCAGTATGCTGTCTGCTCACATCTCCCCTAGCATTAGCAAAACTACAACTCCCAGCATGTCCTCACTGACAGTAGCGGGACACAAGATGACAGTGGGAGGATTTTTCCTCCAGCTCTGAGCCCTGCACTCACAGCTGTCAATCAAGGAAGTGTGTCCATGACATAGGTGATGACGCATGGACACAGCAGGACTAGTATGTGTTCAAGCAGGCAGGGGGGGGGGCAGTTGTTTGACTGGCTTTTTCTGTATGAAATACTGAAAATTTTCTATTGAAAGCAATTACAAAACCTATTGGTTATACATGCTTTACAACATATCAGAAGTTTTTGTATCTGACAGTGCACATTTAATTATTCCAGTACTTATCAGCTGCTACACAGGATATTCAAAAAGAAAAGAACTTCCTTTCTGTCTGACCACAGTGCTCTCTGCTGACACCTCTGTCTGTCTCAGGAACTGTCCAGAGCAGGACCCAATCCCCATAGCAAACCTCTCCTGCTCTGGACAGTTTCTGACATGGACAGAGGTGTCAGCAGAGAGCACTGTGGACAGAAAGAAAAGAAATTCAAAAAGAAAAGCACTTCCTGTGGAGTATACAGCAGCTTGGTACTGGAAGGATTAAGATTTTTATTATTTTTATTTATTTTCTTAAGATTTTTTGCATCAGTTGATTTGAAAAAAAAAAAATGGTTTTCCACTGGAGTACCCCTTTAAGTAATACTTGCCTACTTATCAGTTTTTTTTTGTTAACCTTTTGTACTACTTTGGAACTATTGGACTATTTGGAACTTCCTTGAAATTTTTTTTTCTTCCTTTTTATGTAAAATAAGTAATTTTTTAGCTAGTTTTTTTGGTCAGTGATGAATTGTTTGATCTAGCTACTGGACGAGTACATCCAATTTTTTCAGTGATCGTTGCTAAATAATTGGGAACTACATTGCAGTGCTGCAGAATGATCTAGAACTAGTAATGGATTGCTTGTCTTCCCTGTACCAGGGTCACCCCTTATGGCTGCCTATCGACAGGAGACAAGACGGGTCTTATTGAAGTCGTCATGCACTCGGACACCATTGCCAACATCCAGCGTAACAAAAGTAACATGGCAGCAACTGCGGCGTTCAATAAGGACGCCCTGCTGAACTGGTTAAAGAGCAAGAACCCAGGGTGAGTACCAGAGAAGAGCCGTGTACGTATCCTCCTTACTGCTGTATGGAAAGTGACCATTCCGGACTTGTTACTGATCCGATAGGGAAGCCCTGGAGCGAGCGATTGAGGAGTTCACCCTGTCCTGTGCTGGCTACTGTGTAGCAACGTATGTTCTGGGCATTGGGGATCGACACAGCGACAATATCATGATACGTGAAACTGGGCAGGTATGGGATGACGGTATAGCTATATTGTATTACTACGAGCCTTACACTATATATTTATATTTATATATATATATATATATATATATATATATATATATATATATATATATATATATATATATATATATAATTTTTTTTTTTTTTTTTTTTTTTTTAAATGTATACATAATATATATATATTTTTTTTTTGTGTGTATATATATATATATATACACACACATATATATTTTTTGTATATATAATATATTTAGATATATTTATTTAGATGTACATATATATTTTTTTAGTGTGTGTGTGTGTGTGTGTATATATATATATATATATATATATATTTATAAATATAAAAAAATATATACATATACACACAAATTATATATATATAATTTTTTTTATTTGTGTGTATATATATATGTATATATTTTTTTTTTTTTTACCTCACATGGTGTCCCTTTATATTCCAGCTGTTCCACATTGATTTCGGTCACTTCCTGGGTAACTTTAAAACCAAATTTGGCTTCAACCGAGAACGTGTTCCCTTTATCCTGACGTATGATTTTGTGCACGTTATCCAGCAGGGGAAAACCAACAACAGCGAGAAGTTTGAGAGGTGAGAATGCTGTAAAATCTAATTTAGGGTGATGACCTATATCAGAGTTTCCCAACCATGGGTGCCTCCAGCTGTTGCAGAACTACAATGCCCAACATACACTGACTGCCGTTGGCTGTGCGTGCTTGATAGGAGTTGCAGTTTTCAACAACTGGAGGCACACTGGTCTAGAGGAAAGATTGGGGGGGGGGGGGGGGGGCAATTAATGAAACCTTAATATACAGTGGGGCAAAAAAAATTATTTAGTCAGCCACCAATTGTGCAAGTTCTCCCACTTATAAAGATGAGGCACCTGTAATTTTCATCATAGGTTATAACATCAACTATGAGAGACAGAATGAGAAAAAAAATCAATAAAATCACATTGTCTGATTTTTAAAGAATTTATTAGCAAATTATGGTGGAAAATAAGTATTTGGTCAATAACAAAAGTTAATCTCAATACTTAGTTATGCACCCTTTGTTGGCAGTGACAGAGGTCACATGTTTTCTGTAAGTCTTCACAAGGTTTTCACTAGAGATGAGCGAACTTACAGTAAATTTGATTCGTCACGAACTTCTCGGCTCGGCAGTTGATGACTTTTCCTGTATAAATTAGTTCAGCTTTCCGGTTCTCCGGTGGGCTGGAAAAGGTGGATACAGTCCTAGGAGACTCTTTCCTAGGAATGTATCCACCTTTTCCAGCCCACCGGAGCACCTGAAGGCTGAACTAATTTACGCAGGAAAAGTCATCAACTGCCGAGCCGAGAAGTTCGTGACGAATCGAATTTACTAGAAGTTCTCTCATCTCTAGTTTTCACACACTGTTGGTATTTTGGCCCATTCCTCCATGCAGATCTCCTCTAGAGCAGTGATGTTTTGGGGCTGTCGCTGGGCAACACAGACTTTCAACTCCCTCCAAATGTTTTCTATGGGGTTGAGATCTGGAGACTGGCTAGGCCACTCCAGGATCTTGAAATGCTTCTTACGGAGCCACTCCTTCCTTGCCCGGGTGATGTGTTTGGGATCATTGTCATGCTGAAAGACCCAGCCATGTTTCATCTTCAATGCCCTTGCTGATGGAAGAAGGTTTTCACTCAAAATCTCACGATACATATCCCCATTCATTCTTTCCTTTACACAGATCAGTCCTCCTGGTCCCTTAGTAGAAAAACAGCCCCAAAGCATGATGTTTCCACCCCCATGCTTCACAGTAGGTATGGTGTTCTTTGGATGCAACTCGGCATTCTTTCTCCTCCAAACACGACGAGTTGAGTTTTTACCAAAAAGTTCTACTTTGGTTTCATCTGACCATATGACATTCTCCCAATCCTCTTCTGGATCATCCAAATGCTCTCTGGCAAACTTCAGATGGGCCCGGACATGTACTGGCTTAAGCAGGGGGACACGTCTGACACTGCATGATTTGAGTCCCTGGTGGCATAGTGTGTTACTGATAGTAGTCTTTGTTACTTTGGTCCTAGCTCTCTGCAGGTCATTCACTAGGTCCCCGTGTGGTTCTGGGATTTTTGCTCACCGTTCCTGTGATCATTTTGACACCACGGGGTGAGATCTTGCGTGGAGCCCCAGATCGAGAGAGATTATCAGTGGTCTTGTATGTCTTCCATTTTCTAATAATTGCTCCCACAGTTGATTTCTTCACACCAAGCTGCTTGCCTATTACAGATTCAGTCTTCCCAGCCTGGTGCAGGTCTACAATTTTGTTTCTGGTGTCCTTTGACAGCTTTTTGGTCTTGGTCATAGTTTGGAGTGTGACTGTTTGAACTTATCAGTATAAAAAACACCTGTCCACAACCTCAAACAGGTGTCATTAATACAGGTAACGAGTGGAGGACAGAGGAGACTCTTAAAGAAGACGTTACAGGTCTGTGAGAGCCAGAAATCTTGCTTGTATGTAGGTGACCAAATACTTATTTTCCACTATAATTTGCTAATAAATTCTTTAAAAATGAGAAAAAATGTTCTCATTCTGTCTCTCATAGTTGAGGTTATAACCTACGGTGAAAATTGCAGCCTCTCTCATCTTTTTAAGTGGGAGAACTTGCACAATTGGTGGCTGACTAAATACTTTTTTGCCCCCCTGTATGTTACAGAAGTGGGGACATGATGGCTACATCCTGCTAGTCTCAGGACAGAAGTTTTGTACATGGCCCAGATTTATCAAACTGTGTGTGAGAAAAAGTTGAGGGATTTTCCCACAGCAACCAATTACAGCTCAGCTTTCACTTTACCAGAGCTGTGATTGGTTGTTGTGGAAAAATCCCTCCCCCTTTTCTCCCACACAGTTTGATAAATCTGGGCCATGGACTAACAATTCTCCATTATTTTGGTTTTGCAGGTTCCGGGATTACTGTGAAAAAGCTTACACCATCCTCCGATGCCATGGTGCCCTCTTCCTTAACTTGTTTGCACTGATGAAAGCGGCCGGATTGCCTGAACTTACCTGCTCGAAAGATATCCAGTATCTCAAGGTAAATGTCTTATAAACGGACAGGATGTTCTCCTGCGCTAAACCCAATACACTGGGTGAACAGGAGTAAAATGATGTATTAGGCTGCATGCACACCACGTTTTTGCAGCTCCCGTATCAGGTTTTTGATGAAAAAAAGGATTCCTCAAAACCTGACTGAAAACCGTATACGCTTTGAAAAATGATGTCCGGCTGCATCTGTTTTTTAAAGAAAAAACCGTATATGTTTTTAACTTTTCACTCCATTTTGAATAAAGTTTCACTTGTTTGATTGAAATTCCAAGAAAAACAACTGTGCAAAGTCAAAAACCGTATGGTGAAATCCGGATGTAACCGTGCGCACATACAGTTCTCTATGGTTCCCATTGACTCCCATGTTAAAAAAAATAAATAATAAATAAAAAATAAAAACTTATACAGTTTAATAACGTTTTTCACCCGCACCAAAAAACGTGGTAGACTACGGTTTTGGATACAGGTAAAAAAAAAAAAAAAAAAAAAAACTGACAAAACCATATAAGACGCAAAACGGACTAAACCGGATGATGCGTTTGACATACGGTTTACAATGTTAAGTCAATGCATACGGTTTTCGATACAGTTCCATACGGTTTTTAACTTGAAACCGTATACAGGAACTGTATAGCACAAACGTGGTGTGTATGCACTCTTACTTAAATTGGTCCAGGAGTTTCCAATATATGGTCCGCATTGCTAGAATGCTAAGTGCACATCGGAGAAGGCCTGCCGAGCTTCCCTGCCTCTTTCCTGTATGCTGCGCTATGCCATGTCCTAGTAACGTAAAAGCCTGCGGCCATGTGAGCGCTCTGGTGTTTTTGCCCCTGGTTAATCTTCACTCTTACATCGTAACGACTAGGACGTGAGAGTGAAGAATGATGGGCAGGCATAGAGCAGCATACAGGACAGAGGCAGGGAAGCTCGGCAGCCCTTCTCCAGCCTCCATTGCACACTAAACCTAATAAGCATTTTAGCAACGGGTCCCATATCTTAAAAATGCCTGGACAGCCCGTCAGTGTAACCATGAGCACCATACTACTGTTGCAGTAGTACTAGGTTGCAGTGGTGTACAAGGCATGACAAGTAGAGTAAAATCTCCATTCTTTACACTGCGAAAAGGAACTAATAGAAGTGTCCTCTAGAAATATGTGTTACCTAGGGCTGGGATCTAACTTTTGTTGTCTTTGTCCCTCGGTCCAGGACTCCTTAGCACTTGGGAAGAGCGATGAAGATGCATTGAAGCAGTTCCGGGTGAAGTTCAATGAGGCCCTGCGGGAAAGCTGGAAGACCAAAGTGAATTGGTTCGCGCACACTGTATCCAAAGACAATAGACAGTGATGGAAAAGGACAAAATTTATTTGGGTTTTGATACAATATTTGGATCTTAAGGCACAAGAGCGCTCTCTCCATAGACTCCATGTTCCTCTTCACATCTACGAGCTTTGGGATTTTTCACAGTAACATCTGTTCTGTTGCTTATTGGGCACCGCCCGGTTCCTGGCATCACCGTGGGCTCAGCCTTGCCAATTTGGAATACTCCAGGGATTTGTCCGCAGCCATCAGCACTTAGCTCCCTTTAGCATGAGGCTGCTGGATTCGTCTCGCGTTGGTCGCTGACTTACAATGACTCCTCTGTATGACGGGCTGTGGTGGCCTCATCTCCCGACGCTGTGTGAATTGGTTCCTACCGAGACTCCATGATGCTGGACTCTCCTCATTCCAGGCTTGTTGCACTGGGTTTTGTTCTACAGCAGTGCTCTGTAGCCTGCAGCTGTTGTCCAACTAAAACGCCCAGCATGCCCTGGGAGCGGTAGCTTCGCAAGTGCTACTGGTTCCAGAGTACTGGGTCTGCAGGGACTTCTGACCCATAAATGGCAGATCTTGCACTGATGTCATGTCGTCACAGACTACCTGTAGTTCTCGGCAAGCTTTTTAAATGGTCCGGACCAGAAGAAGCTCTTTATTTGTTGCAATAAACACCTCCCCTTGTAATTATGTTAATAAAGGTGTACATTGTACGTGTTTGAACAGAGACAGACGTCCTCTGGTGTAAGGCTTTTATGTCTTCTTTTTTTTTTTTTACCTGGATATTAGTGTATTCCAGTGTTTCCCAACCAGGGTGCCTCCAGCTGTTGCAAAACTACAACACCCAGCATGGCCCGGACAGCCTTCGGCTGTCCGGGCCATGCTGGGTGTTGTAGTTTTGCAACAGCTGGAGGCACCCTGGTTGGGAAACACTGGTGTATTCAGAGGACCCCACACTTGGCAAGAGCTTCGTTCATAGAAGACTCTAAGGGGGAGATTTATCAAAACCTGGCCTATTGTAACGAATCAGATTGCTTCTTTTATTTTGCAGAGGCGAGCGGATTGGTTACTACGGGCCGGGTTTTGATAAATCTCCCCCTAAGACTACATAGTGCCTTGTTCTATGGTCTTTCTAAGGCTGGGTTCACACTACGTTTTTGCAATACAGTTTTTTTTATCAGGTTTTTTATTTAAAAAACAAAACTGATTCTTGAAAACCTGACTAAACTGTATCAAAACGTGTGTAGAAAGTTTTATCTGTATACGGTTTGAAAAATGATGTCCGGTTGCATCCGTTTTTTTTTTTTTTTTAAGAAGAAAAAAAAACTTATAGGTTTTAAACTTTTCATTCCATTATGAATAAAGTTTCACTTGTTTGTTTGAAATTCCAAGAAAAAAAAAACTGTGCGAAGTCAAAAACCGTATGCTGAAAACCGGATGGAACAGTACGCACAAACAGTTCTGTACGGTTCCCATTGACTCCCATGTTAAAACAAAAAAAACGCATACGGTTTAATATGATCTGGAGCAGTGTTTCCCCAACCAGGGTGCCTCCAGTTGTTGCAAAACAACAACTCCCAGTATGCACAGACAGCCTAAGGCTGTCCGTGCATACTGGGAGTTGTCGTTTTGCAACAGCTGGAGGCACCCTGGTTGGGGAAACACTGCTCTAGAGAAAGATACTGGAAGGGTGTATTCACTCGCATGTACAGTATCCCGTGCATACATGATGCTGCAGATTTTAATGTAAACTAAAAGACTGCACACAGCTTCATATCTGCACATCAAATATGTGCAGGATACGGTACGTATGAATACACCCTAAAGGGATCTTCCCTTTTTAAGTGAATGTCTGGTTTTTAACAATTCTCTTGTTTACAGATCCTGCAGCTTTGTATGAGAAACAAAAGTATAAGATAAAATAATTCCTATGTGAGCTGCAGGGAGCGGCTGCTGAGAGAGTGCGCAGGGAGGTGTGTATTGCCCTCCAGCCAATCAGGGACACTGAAGCTGTCAGCTCTCTGAGCATGAAGTGTCTACAGTAGACGCTAGTCATCAATGTGATAAGAACTCCTGGACTTCCTGCCTGGAGAGAAACTGGGTATGTGCTTGGTAAAGATTACAATTCACATTGCATAGTTATATAACTCCTTTAGGCTAAGTTTCCACTTGTTTTAGGTTTTTTTTCACTGAAAAAACGCCAGTGCAATTTCCTGTGTCTGATGTTTTTTCTGGCGTCTTTGCATTTGAGTGGAAATTGCATTTTTAGCCCCTTTGGAGTATTTTTTTTTTTTTTTTTTACTTTTAATAAAGTGTATGTGTGTCACTTTTTCCCAATTTTTTTAGGTAGTACTACTACTCCCATCATGGAACACACTGTTCCATGATGGTAGTAGTTCCTGTAATAAGACAGATCGCCCCGGGTGTCACTCCTGACACCCGATTCGATCGTGCACAATATAGGCGATGTGGAGCGGCTCTATACAGCGCTCACATCTCTGCACTGTACTCCGGCCAATGATGTGAATAGAATTTTCCGCCCAGAGTGGGGATTGGCCGGATGGTGGCCGCCAAATCACCACTCAGAGGGAAATATGAATGAGTGAGTGGCTGGCCGGAGTACCGAGCAGAGATGTGAGCGCAGGATAAAGCCACTCCGCATCTATGCAATAGATAGGACGATCGCATCGGGTGTCAGGAGTGACACCCTCTGTGATCTGTCCTTAACTGCAGGTACTATTACTACATGCTGGGAGCTGTAGTACCTGCATTAATAGACAGATCGCAGCGAGTGTAACTTCTGACACCTGTTGCAATCTGTCTATTAATGCAGGTACTACAGATCCCAGCATGGAGCAGAGTGTGCTCCATGCTGGGAGCCGCTCTTCTATGGTCCTCTGTAGAGATGAGCAAAGTTAGTAATTCGATTCGTCACAAACTTCTCGGCTCGGCAGTTGCGGACTTTATCCTGCATGAATTAGTTCAGCTTTCAGGTGCTCCGGTGGCTGGAAAAGGTGGATACAGTCCTAGGAAAGAGTCTCCAGCCACCGGAGCACCTGAAAGCTGAACTAATGTATGCAGGATAAAGTCAGCAACTGCCGAGCCGAGAAGTTTGTGACGAATCGAATCACTGTAACTTCGCTCATCTCTAGTCAACCTGCAATGATTATATATACACACACACCTATTCATATTTCCCACAGTTATGATTGGCTGGAACCAACTGGCCAATCATAGCTCTGCGGGAAATATGAATGTGTGTGTGTGTATACATATATACGTCAGTGCAGGGGACCATAGAAGAGCGGCTGGCCGCATCTATACATTATACAGAAGGATCACAACTGACCCGGGCGATCTGTCAATTAGTACAGGTACTACTACTCCCATCATCAAACAGTGTATTCCATGCTGGAAGTAGTACTACTGCCTAAAAAAGGTTTAAAAATAATTAAAGTGAAACACACACTACATTTTTATTATTGTCTGCTATATTTTTTGTGGCCCGCCCACACACATCAATTGATCCCTGTTTAAAAATGTAAAAAATATTTAGTTAATACAACTTTTTCCATCACTACTCTTTATAATTTTTTTTTTAATGGTACTTTTTTTATTTATTTTTTCTAAATAAAATTTCATAGGGTATCTCCATCACTTTTTTGGAACGCTAAAGTAAAAAAATGAATAAAAACTGCCTGGAAAAACACCAAAGTTAAAACCCACATTGCGTTTTTCTTGGCCTTTTTTTTTTTTTTACTCCGATAGGCTTCTATGGGAAAAAAAATGCCATTGGCTCAACATGAAAAAACGCAAAAAAAAAAAAAAAAAATAAGGAAACTTAGCCTTAACACAACAATAAAACCATGTGCAACAAGCTCCCCCTAGTGGTGGAAAGTAACCGTTGTTGATTAGATATGGACAATCCTATAGTGCAGTGATGGCGAACCTTTTGTGAGCCCGAGTGCCCAAACCGTGATGCACGCCAACTTTTTTCCCTGAAAGTGCCAGCACAGCAATTAGATCAGAAAACTGAGGTTTAAAGGACAACTGAAGTGCAAGATGTTTTATTTTTGCAGCCTGGGCACAGCAATATATAAACAAAATAAACTTTAACTCACCTTCCTACATTACCCCGTCGGTCCGATGCAGTATAGTTCCCCCCCCCACATTAGGTTGGCAGTATAGTTCCCCCTCATTAGGTTGGCAGCATAGTTCCCCCGCATACATACAGCCTTCAGTCATATACAGTGTATGGCTGAAGGCTATATGTCTGTGTACTGCTCCGTCCACCGCTCCTCTGGTCAGGGGTCACAACCTACTGTTAAGGCCTAAAGGCCATAGCAGTAGGTCCCGGGGCCGGAGGAGCGGTGGTCGGAGCACCAAAGCTGAAGTGTAGTTGGTAACTTACCCGTCCTCCTCCTCGATACTCTGGGGGCACGCACAGAATGTCAGTGACGTCCCTGCATGCGCTACCTCCCGGGGGCCCCTTAAAGTTAACGCGGTGCCGCAGAAAGGTAACCGGGACATCCTTGTGTCCTGAAAAGATCTATGGCGAACTATCGCTGCGTGCTCACAGAGGAGGCTCTATGTGCCACAGGTTCGCCATCACTGCTATAGGGATAACTCCTCACTAGGATAGATGGGGCCTAAATGTTCTGGAGAGAGAAGTTTTCACAAGACAGCGATGTGTGGACGTCTGCTGTATCCTGTCCCATTTACTGCAGAAGCTTCCAGCAAATTACCCCCAAGGCCTCATACTTTTGGCCTGGAGCTCGCTCATGGGCACTACGGCCTTTACAGTACCCTCTTATGCCTGCGATGTGTTATATAGGGCTTTTTATTCTGTATGGTATTCTACAAATCAGACCGGGGGGGGGGGGGGGGGGGGTGCAAGTGGTACATCCCATCAGACTGTATATCGGTCATGTTCAGAACAACATAATGTTCTAGGGGGCAACAACAAGAGGAACATGGTATGAAGAGGAAGTCCTGGCAGATGTCTGTATGGAGAAAACCAGCAGGTATTAAAGGGGTACTCCAGTAGAATTATTTTTTTAAAATCAACTAGCCAGAAAATTAAACAATTTGTAAATTACTTCTATTAAAATGTTTTTACCCTTCCAGTACTTATTAGCAGCTGTATGCTACAGAGGAAATTCTATTTTTTTTATTAAATTTTTTTTATTTCTTTTTTGGTCTTGTCCACAGTGCTCTCTGCTGACACTTCTGTCCATATCAGGAACTGTCCAGAGCAGGATAGGTTTGCTATGGAGATTTTCTCCTGCTCTGGACAGAGGTGTCAGCAGAGAGCACTGTGGTCAGACAGACAGAAAGGAAATTCAAAAAAGAAAAGAATTTCCTCTGTAGTATACAGCTGCTAATAAGTACTGGAAGGGTAAATATTTTTTAATAGAAGTCATTTACAAAATCTGTTTTTAACTTTCTGGCACCAGTTGATTTAAAGAAAATGTTTTCCGCCAGAAAATAGCTGATATACTGCCCTCTGTGGACAGATATATGTACTACAATACTGCCCCCTTTGTACGGGAATATACTATAACACTGTTTCCTATGTCTGAGAATAACTACTGTAATACTGCCCCCTATGTACAGGGTTATCACTACTATAATGCTTCACCCATAGACAAGCAGACAATATAAAAATGGCTGAGACTGTTCATATATTTCATCTTTAGTTTAGTCCAGTGTTTCCCCAACCAGTGTGCCTCCAGCTGTTGCAAAACTACAACTCCCAGCATGCCCGGACAGCCGAAGGCTGTCCGGGCGTGCTGAGAGTTGTAGTTTTGCAACAGCTGGAGGCAAACTGGTTTTATTCCATAAAACCTAAGGTGTGAAGGAGAACAACCCCCCCAAATCCGCTTTTTATTAACCCCTCAGCTACTGCGACAAATAAGAAAAACCGCATCAGAATTTAGAACCAGAAATTTATTGTAGCTTATAGACTGTTCAAACTGACCTATCACCAATATACAAATCTGAAAAGTTATATTCATTGCGCCTACATACAGCATCAGAAAGTTTTAGAACGCTTTAGCGGTTGCGTTACATGTCGCGCTTGTTTTTTTTTTTTCAATTTTTTTTATTTTTTTTTTGTTTCTTTTTTAAGTCTAAACACAGCAGCTACGGTGATATTAAAATGGATGGACAGAGCTACACAACATAAACACAAGACAAAGGGGGGGGGGGGGGGGGGGGAGAAATGAAGAGTCCCCGGGTTATTCCAGAGCTTGCGGTTATGTTTATCACGTTATCACAGAAGTCAATAAACCGTCCCCCGAATCTTACGTAAAAATCTAAGAATTTACATTTATGGTAAACGAGAAAAAAAAAATAAAAGAAGCCGAAGCTCGCTGGTCTGCAGGATGAGACCCCGGACCTGCGGACCACCTGTAGTGTGTATATCCCACCTGTCCTTGTGGCCCCCCCATTGTCTATATCAGTGTTTCCCAACCGGGGTGCCTCCAGCTGTTGCAAAACTTCAACTCCCAGCATGCCGGGAGTTGTTGTTTTGCAACAGCTGGAGGCGCACTGGTTGGGGAATACTGGTCTACATCCACATCCACCACTTATTGAGGGTTCTCTCTACTGGGTGCATTCATTTTCCAAAGTTTCTTCCATGGCTCTCGAGTCATGTGACATCCCCTACGTCTATATATATATATATAAGTCTACACACGATACCAATTCAATAAGAGACTTTTCCCACTTACCTGGCACAAAGACACCTTACCGAATCCATCCTAAGGAGCCGAACTAGTCGCCACTGGTCCCCATTCCGAACTAGTCGCCACTAGTCCCCACACCAAACTCTATTTGCACGTTATCCATCCTTAGAGGGGCACATCCTGAAGTGTAACATAGAGGAATATATTCTCGTCGTCCCACCCCCCTGACCCTGTAGGCACTAAGGAGCTGGATGTTTTCACCTTTGACCTTGCTGCAAGGTATTTTAGGTTTCCGGCGCCACCACTACGAAGTCAGGGGTATTTTACCAAAACTGGGACTGTTACAGGACGCCCCTTCTGTAGGTCATCACTTAAAGCAGTGTTTGCCAACCAGTGTGTTCCCAGCCATTGCAAAACTACAACTCCCAGCATGCCCGGACAGCCGAAGGCTGTCCGGGCATGCTGGGAGTTGTAGTTTTTGCAACAGCTGGAGGTGCCCTGGTTGGGAAACACTGACTTAAAGTGTAGCGACCCTTTACGTAAACCAGTTACAACCCAATGAAGACTAACTATACATATTAACCCTTTGTTGCACATCCCTGATAAACTGGAGAACTAGAAATCCCAGCAGCAGAGGAACCAGTCGCCTTAACCCTGTGGCGTTGCAGCTGTTGCAGAACTAAACACCCCCCCCCAACATGCTGGCAGTCAGGGCATCATGATAGTTGTACTTCTGCACTAAAACAGCAGTGTTCCCTAACGTGTGGCCCTCCAGCTGTTGCAAAACTCAACAACGCTTTTGTAGACTAAGGCTATCTGGGCACGGTGGGAGTCGTAGTGGTCCCCTAGCTGATGCAAAACTATAACATGATGGGAGTTATTTTACAACAGCTGGAGATCTATACAGCCATCAAGGCATTTTATTAGACCAGTGTTTTACCAACCAATGTGCCTCCAGCTGTTGCAAAACTACAACTCCCAGCATGCCCGGACAGCCAACGGCTGTCCAGGCATGGCAACAGCTGGAGGCAAACTGGTTGGAAAACACTATTAGACATAGCTCTGCAACATCTGTACCAAGACATGGCCAGCAGGGCATGCTGGGAGTTGTAGTTTTGCAACAGCTGGAGGCACCCTGATTGGGAAACACTATTAGACATATCTTTGCAACATCTGTAAAAAAAAGACATGGCCAGCAGGGTATGCTGGGAGTTGTAGTTTTGCAACAGCTGGAGCGCCCCAGGTTTGGGAGCACTGCCTGAACCCGTCATTTATGCCCAGTGGCAGCACCTCAGAGGCCGAATCGGCTCATACACTATAGTAATTCCTTACAAACCATCGCACTTGTTTCACAAGATCAGGATTTTTGTGTTTTTTTTTCTTAATCTCCCACAACAAAAAGAAAGCACAGAGATATTTTTCTTTTTTTTTTTTTTTCCTTCCATGCTGGGTGAGGAAAATAATAAAGGTCCCATGTAAATACATGCAGGTGAGGATATCCTGGGGGTCTCAGTAAAATCTGCCCCCATCGGTACAATGATTCATATATGTATAATCTTGCCTGGCCTGCAGAAAAGTGGACCTGGTATTTAAAGCAAGGGGGGTGGACCCGCTGAGGTCTGACGATGGATTATGCCCCCGAGCAGCAGCAGACTGGCACCTCTGACGATGGATTATGCCCCCGAGCAGCAGCAGACTGGCACCTCTGACGATGGATTATGCCCCCGAGCAGCAGCAGACTGGCACCTCGTTGTCCTTGTGACTGGTTACAGCCCTGTGCTTCTTCTATTTTAATTTATTTTTTTAAAGGTCATAGATAGATAGATAGATATCGAGCCAGAAAGACAAGAGCGCTCGGGAGTGAACAGTATTAACGCTGACTTGCGCCATACTGTTCGGCTGCAGCCCTCTGCCAGCCATGGGGAAGAAGAAAAAAAAAATAAAATAAAAAATTAATCACCTCACTGAGGTTGCGCAAGACTGGCACAGCAACCACCCTGCATTCCAGAATTCCAAAACCCCTTTACACTAGTAACATGGACATAATTACATTGAATCCACCATATTTACAAAAGAAAAAATATTAAAAAGTTAGTCTCGGTTTTTCGTTCCCCTTTTCCTGTCTGCCGGTGTCAATGGCAACACCACCCGGATGCAAAGGCTGCCAGCGGGCCCAGACAGGAAAAGGGTTCTACGGTGGAGATTTGCCAATATTTGACATGCAGTAAAATTTTGAGATGTAGAGAGGGGGGAAAAATTAAAAATAAAAAGGTTAAAACCAATAAAATCACCAGTCTACATGGAGTCCCTAGGCCCCGTCTCTCAACCAGAAGTTTTGCATCAAGTCAGGAATGGAGGATGAAGTCCAGTAACACCGGCGCTGCCGCCCCCCCACCTCCGAACGGAGCGCAACGGAGGGAGCGAGGAAGGAAAGTGCAAGATGGGCTGAAACACTGAAGATGACCCCGGTCAGTGGGAGGGCAGGAGAGGGGCACCGTCTACCCGCAGATAGGCATGTGCTGGTTGGTTTCAGCGTCTGGAATGACTTTGTACAAGGTTGTGCCTGCAGGAGTGATGAGTGTGAGCTGTGGTGACTGGGCGGTAATGGCGGCTGAGATCAATAGGTCAGGGTGGAGTCGTCCCACTCCAGCTGCTGCTGCCGGGTGACGTTCTGCTGATCCTCCTCCTGCTCGCCTTCCTCTTCCTCGCTGCTCTCAGATTCGGCGCTGGTGATGTCATCATCTTCTCCATCTTCGCTGTCCTCGTCGTCATCGTCATCCTCCTCTTCTTCCTCACTGCTGTGCTGGTCTTCATAGGTCTGGGTTGGAGAAAAACAAAAATCTGGAAATTCGGAAAACTGTTCTATCCCCAAATTTTACAGCAGCACACGCTAACCCAGTGGTTTTCAAACAATGTGCCTCCAGCTATTGCCAAACCACAACTCCCAGCATTGTCCAGGCATGCTGGGAGCTGTAGCTTTGCAACAGCTGGAGGCCCACTGTTTGGAAAACATTGCTCTAACCTGTGGCTCTCCAGCTGTTGCAAAACTACAACTCCCATCATGAAATGACAGCATGAAAATTCTGTTCTATGCCCAAATTCTACAGCAGCCCTCCCTGACCCAGTGGTTTCCAAACAGTGTGCCTCCAGCTGTTGCAAAACTACAACTCCCATCATGCCCTGACAGGCTTCTTTTGTTGCCCTTTTACAGGTCAGGGATAACTAGTTTTGAGGTGAGTACGTACCTCCATAGGGTTTACAGTGATGGTAAGAGCAGAGTCATCCCAGTCCATCTCATTCTCTTTGCCGCCCTCTTGGTCACGCATGGTGCGCTGATGGGCGGCACGGATGCGAAACACCCCCAGGATGATCATGAAGACCAGGAAACTGACGCAGACTACTATGACAATGGTGGCAGCACTGGGGACCACTGTAAAAGACGGAAAGAATCATATTGTGTACATGGCATGACTGAGCAGTAGAGGGCGCTATCATTACATCACTATGTACCGTACATGACTGAGCAGTAGAGGGCGCTATCATTACATCACTATGTACCGTACATGACTGAGCAGTAGAGGGCGCTATCATTACATCACTATGTACCATACATGACTTGAGCAGTAGAGGGCGCTATCATTACATCACTATGTACCGTACATGACTGAGCAGTAGAGGGCGCTATCATTACATCACTATGTACCGTACATGACTGAGCAGTAGAGGGCGCTATCATTACATCACTATGTACCATACATAACTGAGCAGTAGAGGGCGCTATCATTACATCACTATGTACCGTACATGACTGAGCAGTAGAGGGCGCTATCATTACATCACTATGTACTGTACATGACTGAGCAGTAGAGGGCGCTATCATTACATCACTATGTACCGTACATGACTGAGCAGTAGAGGGCGCTATCATTACATCACTATGTACTGTACATGACTGAGCAGTAGAGGGCGCTATCATTACATCACTATGTACTGTACATGACTGAGCAGTAGAGGGCGCTATCATTACATCACTATGTACCATACATGACTGAGCAGTAGAGGGCGCTATCATTACATCACTATGTACCGTACATGACTGAGCAGTAGAGGGCGCTATCATTACATCACTATGTACCGTACATGACTGAGCAGTAGAGAGCGCTATCATTACATCACTATGTACCATACATGACTGAGCAGTAGAGGGCGCTATCATTACATCACTATGTACCGTACATGACTGAGCAGTAGAGGGCGCTATCATTACATCACTATGTACCGTACATGACTGAGCAGTAGAGGGCGCTATCATTACATCACTATGTACTGTACATGACTGAGCAGTAGAGGGCGCTATCATTACATCACTATGTACCGTACATGACTGAGCAGTAGAGGGCGCTATCATTACATCACTATGTACCGTATATGACTGAGCAGTAGAGGGCGCTATCATTACATCACTATGTACCGTATATGACTGAGCAGTAGAGGGCGCTATCATTACATCACTATGTACCGTACATGACTGAGCAGTAGAGGGCGCTATCATTACATCACTATGTACCGTACATGACTGAGCAGTAGAGGGCGCTATCATTACATCACTATATACTGTACATGACTGAGCAGTAGAGGGCGCTATCATTACATCACTATGTACCGTATATGACTGAGCAGTAGAGGGCGCTATCATTACATCACTATGTACCGTACATGACTGAGCAGTAGAGGGCGCTATCATTACATCACTATGTACTGTACATGACTGAGCAGTAGAGGGCGCTATCATTACATCACTATGTACCGTACATGACTGAGCAGTAGAGGGCGCTATCATTACATCACTATGTACTGTACATGACTGAGCAGTAGAGGGCGCTATCATTACATCACTATGTACTGTACATGACTGAGCAGTAGAGGGCGCTATCATTACATCACTATGTACCGTACATGACTGAGCAGTAGAGGGCGCTATCATTACATCACTATGTACCGTACATGACTGAGCAGTAGAGGGCGCTATCATTACATCACTATGTACTGTACATGACTGAGCAGTAGAGGGCGTTATCATTACATCACTATGTACTGTACATGACTGAGCAGTAGAGGGCACTATCATTACATCACTATGTACTGTACATGACTGAGCAGTAGAGGGCACTATCATTACATCACTATGTACTGTACATGACTGAGCAGTAGAGGGTGCTATCATTACATCACTATATACTGTACATGACTGAGCAGTAGAGGGCGCTATCATTACATCACTATGTACCGTACATGACTGAGCAGTAGAGGGCGCTATCATTACATCACTATGTACCGTACATGACTGAGCAGTAGAGGGCGCTATCATTACATCACTATGTACCGTACATGACTGAGCAGTAGAGGGCGCTATCATTACATCACTATGTACTGTACATGACTGAGCAGTAGAGGGCGCTATCATTACATCACTATGCATAATGTATGACAGAGCAATAGATAGTCATGTATTGTACACAGTGGTGTAATGATGGCACTGACCAGTAGGAGGCGCCATTATTACATACACTGCATGATTGAGCAGCATGGGATGCTACCAAAACACCACTGTGTACAATACATGACTGTGCAGTAGGGGGCACTGTAAGGGGGGGGGACTGTGATGCTGCTGATTTTAGAGGACAGGAGGCCTGACGGGTATCACATTGTAAGGAGTGATGTCTGTGCAGAAAACATAGATACCTGATGCTGCATGTGTGCTGGCGGGGTTGTGTCCCAACAGATCAGAAGACTGATGGTGGGAGGGAACAAACAGCGCCTCAGATATAATGTGATTTGGGGCCTCTGGGGGGCTGGCAGTGTGGATCACATTTACCTGCAACAGAACACACAGGACAAGAGAGGTTTACATCATCATCATCATCATCATCATCATCATCAATCATCATTAATCTCATCAATCATCATCATTAATCAATCTCCATCATCATCATCATCATCAATCTCCATCAATCATCATCATTAATCAATCTCCATCAATCATCAATCAATCATCATCAATCAATCATCATCAATCAATCATCATCAATCAATCATCATCAATCAATCATCATCAATCAATCATCATCAATCAATCACCCTCAGTCACCCTCAATCACCCTCAATCCCCCTCAATCACCCTCAATCACCCTCAATCCCCCTCAATCACCCTCAATCCCCCTCAATCACCCTCAATCACCCTCAATCATCCTCAGTCACCCTCAATCCCCCTCAATCACCATCAATCGATGCATTTTATCGGCCATAGCTCGGTGAGTCTTAACTATATTTCCTCACCTCCACCTGGAATTCATTGCTGTTGTATCGCCCATTCAGCTCAGAACAGACAACTTTGAATTTCCGGTCAAACAGGGAGACGGTGTTCCAGTTCCTGTAGCGGACCAGATGCAGCACCTCCTCGTAGTTGGCCATGGTGTCGACACCTGCAATACATGAGAATGTTGTTCCTGCGCTGCAGTTCCTGGATTTCCTATGAGACCTGGGTCTTCATGTATTTTCGCTCACTGGCAGGGATCCGTGGAACACGAACCGACATCATTACATAACGTGGCACATTTCCCAGACATGACTAACCCCCGGGAACACAGCTGAAGAACTTCTTACCGCATCTTCTCAAGATAAAGAAACAGGACAAGCGCGGCGGCGGCGGCGTCTCTGCTACAAACTACAAGATTCCTGCACAAGACCTTACCACGTCTTCGCTTAAAGGGGTACTCTACTGGTAAACATTTTTTTTTTAATCTACAGATGCAAGAAAGTTTAACAGATTTGTAAATTACTTCTATTTAAAAATCTTAACCCTTCTAGTACTTAGCTGCTGTATGCTACAGAAGAAGTTCTTTTCAAATTTCCTTTCTGTCTTATCAGCTTCTGTATGCTCCACAGGAAATTCATTTTGTTTTGAATTTCCTTTCTGTCTGACCACAGTGCTCTCTGCTGACACCTCTGTCCATTTTCGGAACTGTCCAGGGCAGGTTAGGTTTGCTATGGAGATTTTCTCCTGCTCTGGACAATTCCTAAAATGGACAGAGGTGTCAGCAGAGAGCACTGTGGTCAGACAGAAAGGAAATTCAAAAAGAAAAGAACTTGCTGTGGATCATACAGCGGCTGATAAGTACTGGAAGGATTAAGATTTTTCAAATAGACGCGATTTACAAATCTGTTTAACTTTCTGGCACCAATTGATAAAAAAAAAAAAAAAAAAGTTTTTCAGCGGAGTACCCCTTTAATAAGATTCCATATGCAAGTAACGGCACACAGCACCAAACACCCAGCAGTGAGATGGACTGACCTGTGATAACAATGCCTTGGCTGGAGGAGCTCATCTCCATCCCCTTCTGCTGCAGGTGGGTCAGGTCCAGCTGGAGACTCTCTTGGTCGGGATTCAGGGCCTCCCCCACCACACTGATCTCACACATGTCCAAGTTGTGCATGATTTCCTCAGATACCAGCGATTCTTGGACTATCCGGGATAAAAAAAAAAAGACAGTTCTTGGTCACATTAAATGTAAAGGGAAACTTTGGTACCTAATATCTAGAGATGAGCGAACTTACAGTAAATTCGATTCGTCACGAACTTCTCGGCTCGGCAGTTGATGTCTTTTCCTGCATAAATTAGTTCAGCTTTCAGGTGCTCCCGTGGGCTGGAAAAGGTGGATACAGTCCTAGGAGACTCTTTCCTAGGAATGTATCCACCTTTTCCAGCCCACCAGGGCACCTGAAAGCTGAACTAATTTATGCAGGATAAATAATCAACTGCCGAGCCGAGAAGTTCGTGACGAATCGAATTTACTGTAAGTTCGCTCATCTCTAATAATATCTTATTATTAAAGCGTTTGTGTATCATTGGCTCTCCCATAGAGATACATGGAGGGGCGTCTCGGCCACCACTTTGTGCTGTGATTGACAGTAATGCCTGCATTGGGCAGAGGCCGCTCCGTGCATGAGGAAAGCTGGGGTGCCTGGCAGGAGATCCCGGTCAGACCCCCACGATTAGACACTTATCCCATTAATAGGGGATAAGAACTCATTTTCCCAAGTTCCCCTTTAATGCTCAATAAAAGCCTTTAATACTCTATTACAAAGTTGTAAGAGGGTGCTTCCTTAGGAAAGGAAAAAAAAAAAAACTATTTGGTCTTCTAAGCTACAGAATAGGAACTAGAAAAATGTTCCCCAACCCGTGGCTCTTCAGCTACTGCAAAACTACAACTCCCAGCATGCCCTCACAGCCTGTGGCTTCTTAGCCAAGATATATTAAAAGCAAGGCTCAATAAAAGCCTTTAGTATTATCTTACAAAGGCTGTCCGGGTGTGCTGGGAGTTGTAGATTTGCAACAGCTGGAGGCCCCCTGGTTGGGAAACACTAATCGGTAAAGGTCCTAAAATTGCCTTTACTATTATGTTCGCTACAGAAAACCTAATTTGGGATCCTAAGCTACAGAATAAGCACTAGTACAATGTTCCCAAACCCTTGGCTTTTCAGCTGTTGCAAAACTGAAAGCCATTATCTTGCAAAACTACAACTCCCAGCATGCCCTCACAGCCTGCATCTTCTTAGCTGAGATATACTAAATGCAACTATGCCTTTAAAGGGGTATTCTGCTCGTGATGTCATAACCCTACCCCCTCAATGCAAGTCTATGGGAGGGGGCGTGACAGCTGTCACGCCCCCTCCCATAGACTTGCATTGAGGGGGCGGGGCTATTATGTCACGAGCTCCCGACACCGGCTCCAGCGATCGGAACAGTTTGTTCCAAACGCTGAGCAGCGGAGTACCCCTTTATCATTCTGTTACAAAGTTGTATGTGGTTGCTTCCCTACAGAAAACCCTTTACGCTACATTTTTAAATAACCCCTATAACAGTATTTGTTGCAAAACTACAACTCACAGAACAACCGTACAGCTGAAGGATGCTCGGGCGTGCTGGGAGTTGTAGTTTTGTAACAGCTGGAGGCACACAGGTTGGGAAACACTGGTCGCCAAGTCATCTACCTGTAGGATCTTCATCTCCTTCCCCTTCCGCCTCCACCTCGCGGGTGATGGTGCTGATGATACGCAGCTCGGGGAACAGAATCACCCCTTCCGTGCCCTCAAACTCAGAAGCTGAACGGGCAAAGTGGTCGACGCCGCTGACGCTGATCTTTGGCTCCTCGGGCTGCAGCACCATGACGTAGCCATCCACATCGGGGACACTGATACAGGTCTCCTCATTGAAGCATCTAAAGCAAGAAGAGCAAAGTGGTGGTGAGAGCAGGCGACCATTTAATCCACACACTCCAATGTATAATAGACATGTATCCACAATATTAATAAGTTGTGTAAACCCTACACATCCCCCCCCCCCCCCCCCCAGAGCACCGGCCCTGATGCTTTCTAGTTATAACCTCCACATGACTACAATAGGAGATTATCGTAAATCCCGCCGCCTGTGTCATCTCATTTCACTCTGCTAAAATCTTACTGTAGAACGGTATTAGAAAAGCACAAAGGCAAATATAGAAGAAAAGATTTCACATCCTCAGTGACAGCAATGAGGGCACGTACTTCACCGTAGTGGTGATCTTAAGACGTCTGATACCAGGTGTGGGGAACTGGCGGGAATTCAGGTAGGAAATATGCTGCATTGCTTGGTCGAAGCGATCAATGTCATCTCCTTCCAGGGTCAGAGTGGACTGGCTGGGACTGAGGTTAATCTGTAGAATGAGAAAATTATAATAAAATTGTGTTGTGTCCTATAACAAAATGATACTGAGGTATTACAATGGAATCAATGACTGTAAATACCTATCCGAGCACCATAAGTAATCTATATACACCAGCAGAATAGTGAGTGCAGCTCTGGAGTATAACACAGGATATAATCAGGATCAGTACAGGATAAGTAATGTAATGTATGTACACAGTGACCTCACCAGCAGAATAGTGAGTGCAGCTCTGGAGTATAATACAGGATATAACTCAGGATAAGTAATGTAATGTATGTACACAGTGACCTCACCAGCAGAATAGTGAGTACAGCTCTGGAGTATAATACAGGATATAACTCAGGATCAGTACAGGATAAGTAATGTAATGTATATAAACAGTGACCTCACCAGCAGAATAGCGAGTACAGCTCTGGAGTATAATACAGGATATAACTCAGGATCAGTACAGGATAAGTAATGTAATGTATGTACACAGTGACCTCACCAGCAGAATAGTGAGTACAGCTCTGGAGTATAATACAGGATATAACTCAGGATCAGTACAGGATAAGTAATGTAATGTATATACACAGTGACCTCACCAGCAGAATAGTGAGTACAGCTCTGGAGTATAATACAGGATATAACTCAGGATCAGTACAGGATAAGTAATGTAATGTACACAGTGACCTCACCAACAGAATAGTGAGTACAGCTCTGGAGTATAATACAGGATATAACTCAGGATCAGTACAGGATAAGTAATGTAATGTATATACACAGTGACCGCACCAGCAGAATAGTGAGTACAGCTCTGGAGTATAATACAGGATATAACTCAGGATCAGTACAGGATAAGTAATGTAATGTATGTACACAGTGACCTCACCAATCAGAATACATCAGGTCTTGATATTCTTGTTTTATCATAATGCAGCAGGTAATCTTTGGATTCTTGTGGTTTGCTGCATTAACTCCCCAACCCTCCATAGACAATGCCTTTATTTGGGATCCTAGCATCATTGCTGCTGTTGTTGGCATAGGCATCCACTTCTCTACCTCAGTATAGGACACAGGGGGACTCACCTTTATACCTTTACCAACTCCCTCAGCAGGCGGGAACTCCAGGCCCTCTTTGCAGGTATACAGACAGTCAATCACCTTCTTACTTTCCAGCTTTCCAGAACGAATCATCAGCCCTGCAAGGTTTCCACGGAAGAACTGGGCCATGTGCTGCTCGCCACCTTGACATAAAAGAAGCATAAACAAGTCAGAAACTCCAACTACGGTCCAACGAGGGTCTTTTTTTATTTTTCTCCTTCAAAAGATGTTACAGCGTCGCATGCAGGTTAGTAATATCCATTCGTGGTGAAAACCGGGATTCATCCACGAGAGGAGGAGGACATGCAGATGAGCGCTGGAGGTGGCGGGTGGAAGTTGAGATAGAAAAGGAATGTGTACAAGCTGTGGTGCCTAAATTGTGGGGGTCAATAGCTACTTTCCTGTCACCCCCCATATCTTGAGCATTAGGTGAGAGGAGTCAGGAGTATAGCAGAACAGTTTACAATTTGGCAGAAACTAGGATGGTACAAGCTGCATTATTACAGTCTTTCCCAACCAATGTGCCTCCAGCTGTTGCAAAAGTACAACTCCCAGCACGCCCGGACAGCCTTCCGGTGTGCCTCCAGCTGTTGCAAAACTACAACTCCCAACATGCCCGGACAGCCTTCGGCTGTCCGCGCATACTGGGAGTTGTAGTTTTGCAACAGCTGGAGGCACACCGGTTGGGAAACATTGTTTCAAGATGTAGTTGTGAAATGTACATGCTACAGAAATTTTGCCCGAAGAAATGCAGAGTGCAGCAGGCGCTGGCGGAATTGGAGCTAATGTCCATATTGACGGCAACGCATTCGCGGGCGGAAGTCCACCAAAAGAATGAACATGTTCATTCTTTCAGCGGAGTCTGGAATCATTTCCGAAAGTGTGCACCCATCCATCTCCTACCTATCCATCTCTCTCTCTCCTGTCTATCCATCCATCTATCTATCTCCTATCCATCCATCCATCTATCTCTCTCCTATCCATCCATCCATCTATCTATCTCTCTCCTATCCATCCATCTATCTATCGATCTCCTATCCATCTATCTATCTCATATCTATCTATCTATTGATCTCATATCTATCTATCGATCTCATATCTATCTATCGATCTCATATGTATCTATCGATCTCATATCTATCTTCCTATCACTCTCATATCTATCTTCCTATCACTCTCATATCTATCTTCCTATCACTCTCATATCTATCTATCACTCTCATATCTATCTATCTATCACTCTCATATCTATCTATCTATCACTCTCATATCTATCTATCTATCACTCTCATATCTATCTATCACTCTCATATCTATCTATCACTCTCATATCTATCTATCACTCTCATATCTATCTATCACTCTCATATCTATCTATCACTCTCATATCTATCTATCACTCTCATATCTATCTATCTATCTCATATCCATCTATCTATCTCATATCTATCTATCTATCGATCTCATATCTATCTATCTATCGATCTCATATCTATCTATCACTCTCATATCTATCTATCACTCTCATATCTATCTATCACTCTCATATCTATCTATCACTCTCATATCTATCTATCACTCTCATATCTATCACTCTCATATCTATCTATCACTCTCATATCTATCACTCTCATATCTATCTATCACTCTCATATCTATCTATCACTCTCATATCTATCTATCTATCACTCTCATATCTATCTATCACTCTCATATCTATCTATCACTCTCATATCTATCTATCTATCTCATATCCATCTATCTATCTCATATCTATCTATCTATCGATCTCATATCTATCTATCTATCGATCTCATATCTATCTATCTATCGATCTCATATCTATCTATCACTCTCATATCTATCTATCACTCTCATATCTATCTATCACTCTCATATCTATCTATCACTCTCATATCTATCTATCACTCTCATATCTATCTATCACTCTCATATCTATCTATCACTCTCATATCTACATCCATCAGTCTAATATCTACATCCATCAGTCTAATATCTACATCCATCTGACTAATATCTACATCCATCAGTCTAATATCTACATCCATCTGTCTAATATCTACATCCATCTGTCTAATATCTACGTCTATAGACACTGGAGTGTTACATGACTGTGTTTAGAATTATAAAATATGGACTATGTTAGCATTATGTGAAGGGAGAGAAAAACGCCTCAAGATTTAGAACAGAAGAGGGACAGAAGCGAGCCCCGAAAATAAACAAGAGAAATGAGCTTTTGCTTTTCATGCGGGATGTGAATGACATGAAATGTGTGTGCGGAGGAGGAGGACGGGGATGAACTGCAGCCACCTGCATCACTCTCTGTCATTGGATCAGTGACATTTCCACTTCCTGAATACTCTGCAGAAAAGGGGACAAACAGGGGAAGTGACCAGAGGGTTAGGGCCATACAAAAAACATTGACAGAACAACAAATGCACTGCTATGAGAGGACACGAGTCTGAGGAGGCGCTGGACGATATGCAATCCAGGCCAACGCAGGAAGCCGTGCCAGGTGTAGACTACAAGTATGATTCAGACCCCTGCAACACATTCCAGTATATATACGCTGAACTCCAGCACGCCAGGGCAAGGTTCACAAGTCTTGACAAAAAAACTAAAATAAGTCTAAAAAGAGTTTAAAATTTTAAACTTTAATTGTTAGAATTGTACCCAGAGGTGTAGCTTGTAGCTTCTCGGCCCTGCAAAATCTGCAACAGGGCCCCATATGCCCATTACAATACTGGTCTCTTATGGGGAAGATGTGCTTTGGGGCCCCCTTAGGCACCAGGGCCCCGTATGCCCCTGATTGTAACATCAGACTAAAAAATCTGAAATCACTGAAGCAGCAAGCCAAAATTTACGTAAGTCTCAAAAGTTTTGGTCACAACTAGGGATCGACCGATATTTTTTAGGGCCGATACCGATAATCTGTGAACTTTGAGGCCGATAGCCGATAACTTATACCGGAATATCGGCTATCCCCCCTGCAGAAGCCGCTGCAGTTCAATGATTTAAAGCAGGCACTTTAAATGAATGAACTGCAGCTGCTTTTGCGGGTCCAGAGACCGCCACCACCACCCGCTTCTCTCCCCCTGCCTGTCCTGGGGTCCTCCTGTGTCCAACCACCACCACCGTCGCCCGCCTATCCTCTGTCCAGAGACCGCCGCCGCCCCCGCTTCTCTCCCCCTGCCGGTCCTGAGTCCAACCACCGCCGCTGCCCCATTGTTTCCCCCATCCCCGGTTTTATAATTACCTGTTCCCGGGGTCCAATCTACTTCTGGCTTCGGCGGCGTCCTGAGTTGTCACTGTGCGCACTGACTGTGACGTCGCGTTGGGGACGTCACTCGTCATTGCGCAGCGCAGGACGCTGCAGGAGCCAGAAGTAGCGCGGACCCCGGGAACAGGTAATTATAAAACCGGGGATGGGGGTGGCAATGGGGCAGCAGTCATCTCTGGCCGGGGAGGTGGGGCATTATCGGCAAGGTAATTGCCGATACCGATAATGTCCAAATTCGGGAATATCGGCCAAACCGATAATCGGTCGATCCCTAGTCACAACCATATAATACTTGTTTCTAGCATTAAAGGGGCTCTTTGGGATTGCAAAAGTGATGTCCTATCCTTAGGATCACTATTAGAAAAGTAGGGGTCCAACTTGGGCACCACCACCGATAAGCTGACAGAAGGTGCAGTAGCGCTCTAAAGCAGTGTTTCCCAACTGTTGTGCCTCCAGCTGTTGCAAAACTACAACTCTCAGCACGCCCAGACAGCCTTCGCCTGTCTGGGAATGCTGGGAATTGTAGTTTTGCAACAGCTGGAGGAGCACCGCTTGGGAAATACTGCTATATACATTTACTATCCCCCGTGCAGCACTAAAGCAAAAGTCCCCATTGACGGCAATGTATTTCCGGGAGGAATTCCGTTGAAAGAATGAACATGAGTCTGGAATATCTGCAGCAGAAATTCTGTGTGCGCAGAGCAGCAGAATTCCATTGAAAACGATGGAAGGGAAATTCCGCTCAAGAATAATTCAGAGCGGAATTTCTGTAGTGTGCACGTGCGCTGAGGCTGGGATTGGCGCATGTATAATGCACACGTGCGGTCTCTGCTTTTATCCAATTAACATTATCATTGACTTAGAGCAAAACCTTGGAAACTGTGAAGACTTGACGCACAAATTATATTCCAACTGTGCGTATCACCTTCATTCTGCCTCAATGGAGTCGTACAAATCCCACGTAACAAAGACGGTCTGATGATATATATTCTGAAGGTTTAAGTCTATCTCAGCAGACAAAATTATATTAGAGAAATGTGTAATAATATATTCTTCCAGCATCATCGCGCTGCCACAATTTGTAGTAAACCGAGGCCAGTGAAGGGAAGCAATGGGGAGGTGAAATTCTCCCCGGCTGCCCCTGGAGCCCATCAGCACAGGCCACTTTTTAGGTCAATCTATAGACGGCCTATGGAAATGTCTGCAGCAGAATATCCCCATAGCTGCTTGGGAAGCCGGGGATTTCCAGTTCCCACTGCTTATAGTAAGAGACAATAGAAGAAGAGCAGGAACAATGCTCAGTGCCAGTCAAGAACTAGTCACAAGGCAACATGTCTGGAGGTGACATCTTCCTTCTAGCACAGCTTTAGGAGATGCCAAAAACCTCGACATGTTGAGAAACTCCTAAAATTTGAGCAGTAAAAAGATGCATCACCGGGACGTCAATATTCATTGTACTAAACATTAAATACCCCTACATAGAGATTAATGTATACACTGTAGGGGTAAACACATAAAAGGATTAACATACCCTGTTCTCTCAGTGTTAAAGGGGTAGTCCAGTCCTGAAAAATGTATCCCCTATCCTAAGGATGGGGCCCCCCGCGATCTCCTATATGGGGCCCTGGCAGCCCGCGGGAAGGGGGTGTGTTGACCACCGCACAAAGCGGCGGCTGACACACCCCCTCAATACAACTCTATGGGAGAGCCGGAGCGCTGCCGTCGACAGTCTCCGGCTCTGCCATAGTGATGTATTGAGGGGGAGTGTCGGCCGCTATTTCGTGCGGTGGTCAACACACCCCCTTCCCACAGGCTTCCGGGGCCCCATCGGTCCGACACGGGATAGGGGACACGATTTTCAGGACTGGACGACTCCTTTAAAGCTATCCAACCCACCTCTTTCCACTTGATCACAGACAATCCCTTGACTCCCAGCCAATTTAAAGGGGTTATCTAGCTTAGAAGAACGTATCCCCTATCCAAACAATAGGGTATAAGGGTCAGATTGCAGGGGGGTCCGACTGGTGGGACCACCCAGAATCTCCTGCACAGTGCCTCAACTCTAGTATGGAGCAGAGGTCGGCACGCACCCTCCATCCATCTCTATGCGAGAGTCGAAGCGCTGTACTCCAGCTCTCCCACAGAGATGCATGGAGGGGGCGTGGAGATCACAGCTTCATGGTAGACACAGCTCCTTGCAGGAGAAGAGATGGGGTGCTGTGCAGGAGATCGCGGGGTGTCCCAGCAGTCGGACCCCCTGTGATCTGATATCCCCTATCATTTTTTTCTAAGCTGTACTACTCCTTTAAGGATTTGTTTCACCATTTTCATGAAACTGCTGCAAGTGAATGGAGCAGTGTTTCCCAACCAGGGGGCCTCCAGCTGTGGCCAAACTACAACTCCCAGCATGCCCGGACAGCCTTTGGCTGTCCGGGCATGCTGGGAGTTGTAGTTTGGCCACAGCAGGAGGCACCCTGGTTGGGAAACACTGAAATAATGAAGGTCAAGGATGCTGAGTCCTGCTTTATCCATTCGGAAGAACAAGGGACCCCTGTTCTTCTGATCATGGGGGTCTCAGAAGTCAGCCCCCAATGATCCTTCCTACTGGGCATAGATTATAAGAATTTATAGTGAACAACTCATTTAAAGATTGGTTTAGAACTAGAGAACATGACCTAAAGCAGAAACACAGACACCTGACTGGACCCTTTACCTTGCCAGCAAGCGCCGACCACCAGCTGAGTGTCCAGCTTAGTAGGATGTAGTGGGTAGTCCTCCGTCACTGTGAAGGGATCATATGTAACGCCATCGACATAAAGAGATACGGTGGGAAAGTCGACGGTCAGGACGTAGTGATGCCATTCCTTGTCGCAGGCCTGCGGATACAAAAACATGAGACGTTTGCTCATTTTTTATGCATTCTTTAACCCCTTAACGACAATGGACGTAAATGTACGTCATGGTGACGTGGTACTTAGCGCACCATGATGTACGTTTACGCGCCGCCATGATCGCGAGCACCGGAGCGGTGCCCGCGTCGTGCCCGGAAGGTCCCGGCTGCTATCAGCAGCCAGGGACCCGCCGGTAATGGCAGACATCCGCGATGGATGTCCGCCATTAACCCCTCAGATGCCGTGATCAATACAGATCACGGCATCTGCGGCAGTGCGGTACTTTGAACGGATGATCGGATCGCCCGCAGCGCTGCCGCGGGGATCCGATCATCCAACATGGTGGTCGGAGGTCCCCTTACCTGGCTCCGGACGTCTCCCGGGGTCTTCTACTCTGGTCTGAGATCGAGCAGACCAGAGCAGAAGATCACCGATAATACTGAGCAGTGATGTGTCTTATACATAGAACTGCACAGTATTAGCAATCAACTGATTGCTATGAATAGTCCCCTATGGGGATATAAAAAGAGTTAAAAAAAAAAAAAAAATGTAAAAAATGTAAAATAAAAAGAGTTTAAAAAAAATGTGAAAAATCCTCATCCCAATAAAAAAGTAAAATGTCTGTTTTTCCCATTTTATCCCCAAAAAGGCGTAAAAAAAATAATACACATATTTGGTATCACCGCGTGCATAAAAGTCTGAACTATTAAAATATATTGTTAATTATCCCGTATGGTGAATGGCGTAAACGTAAAAAAATTAAAAAAAGAAGTCCAAAATTGCTGCTTTTTTGTCACATTGTATTCCAAAAAAAATTAATTAACCTAAGTGGTACTGATAAAGACTGATAAAGACCCCCCACGATCTCCTGCCCGGTGCCCCAGTGATCAGACTCTGCTTGATCAGACACTTATCCCCTATCCTGTGGATAGGGGATAAGAGGTCTTGTACCAGAGTTCCCCTTTACGTGGTCTATAGGAACAACACACAGAAGAGACACATGTCGAAAAGTCGAAGATAAGTGCAAGAAGCAACATTGTTTTAGTTATCACCAACACATGGCTCTGCAGTTCTTGCAAAAAAGCTACTACTCCCAGCAATCCCTGACATCCGCATGCTGGGAGTTGTAGTTTTTTTTTTTTTTTTTTCAAACCACAGGGGTATAAGAAAATATTAAAAAGGACCCAAACACTGAAGAAAAATATATGTCCACTAACATGTCAATCTTTAGTGCAAGGAAAAGGTCTTTATAAGGGGTATTCCGGTGGAAAACATTTATTTATTTATTTTAAATTAACTGGTGCCAGAAAGTTAAAACAGATTTGTAATTTACTTCTATTTAAAAAATCTTTATTTTTTTTATTTTATTTTTTTACAAGTTTTCATAATTTTTTTTACTCAACAGCTTTTTTGCTTTTTTTGTAAACCAGAAGGAAGAGGGGGAAAAAAAAATGCGTGTCGCCCCAAAAGTTTAGTCTCAAGGGGCGACACGCTTTCTTTACCATGAGAACTACGAACTTATGGAACGGTCTACCTCAGGAACTGGTCACAGCAGGAAAAATTTACATACAGCTTTAAAAACAGGATTAGATACATTCCTGGAACAAAATAACATTAATGCTTATGAAGAAATATAAAATCCCATCCCTTCCCCAATATCATGCCACGCCCCTACCCTTCAATTCCCTGGTTGAACTTGATGGACATATGTCTTTTTTCGACCGTACTATGTAACTATGAAACTAGTACTACAGATCGATTTGCCCCATGTTGAGTGAACGCAGGAAGGTAAACAGGGAAAGAGGAGGGGCAAAGGTGACATTGCTATACAGTGATCCCTCAACTTACAATGGCCTCAACATACAATAGTTTCAACATACAATGGTCTTTTCTGGACCATTGTAACTTGAAACCAGACTCAACATACAATGCTACAGACAGTCCAGATCTGTGATACCTGTCACAACTGACCAATCAGAATGGGCATTTTACTGGTAAAACACCTGTATTACTGAAGTGCGCGCACTGACTGGTGTCTGGTAGCGCCCCCTACAGTACAGGGAGGTATTACATGTTCTGTAGTCTTTACCTGTATTACTGAAGTGCATGCACTGACTGGTGTCTGGTAGCACCCCCTACAGTACAGGGAGGAACTACAAGTTCTGTACTACTCCTTACCTGTACCAGGGTTAGCTGCTCCTTTGGACACCAAGTAAGGGCGGCTCCATTTGGGACACAGTGTGTACTGTATAGAACCCTGAAGAAGCTCCTCTCCTCTACATAAACCATTTTTTCCCAACCAGGGTGTCTCCAGCTGTTGCAAAACTACAACTCCCAGCATGCCCGGACAGCCAACGGCTGTCCGGGCATGCTGGGAGTTGTAATTTTGCAATAGCTGGAGGCACCCTGGTTGTGAAACACTGACATAGACAGTGATTTACAGAAGCTCTTTCTTACTTTTCTATGTATGGAAAAGCTTTATCTCTATTAGTTATCTACTTATTTTTCTTTAATCCTCACTTTTGCCTTTTTTTCGGATGACATTTTGGGGCTTCAGAACCAATTACCAGGTTTCCATAGAGTTATGGTCTCAACATACAATGGTTTCAACATACAATGGTCGTCCTGGAACCAATTAATGTTGTAACTTGAGGGACCACTGTACAGAGTAATTTGACATACTTACATCTTAGCTCATTGTACAGGACTAGAGATGAGCGAACTTACAGTAAATTCGATTCGTCACGAACTTCTCGGCTCGGCAGTTGATGACTTTTCCTGCATAAATTAGTTCAGCTTTCCGGTGCTCCGGTGGGCTGGAAAAGGTGGATACAGTCCTGGGAGACTCTTTCCTAGGAATGTATCCACCTTTTGCAGCCCACCGGAGCACCTGAAAGCTGAACTAATTTACGCAGGAAAAGTCATCAACTGCCGAGCCGAGAAGTTCGTGACGAATCGAATTTACTGTAAATTCGCTCATCTCTATACAGGACACTGCCAGAATCGAGGCACAAATCTCTTCTGAAAGTTATTTTTTTCCAATAAAGTTGTACAAAATAATACATTTTACATTCTTTACAAAGAATAATCCAGCAGTAAAATAATAAAAATAAAAAAAGTGAGGGGTGTTTTACAGAAGGAAAGGGAGTAGTGATCATGATTGTGAGGACAGAGGTCTAACATTCTGCTCAGGATTGAAGATTTAAAGGGGTACTCCGGTGGAAAACGTTTTTTTTTTTTTTTTATAAACTGGTGCCAGAAAGTTAAACAGATTTGTAAATTACTTCTATTCAAAAATCGTAATCCTTCCAGTACTTATTAGCTGCTGAATACTACAGAGGAAGTAATTTGGAACACAGTGCTCTCTGCTGGCATCACAAGCACAGTGCTCTCTGCTGGCATCACAAGCACAGCTGTCACGCCCCCTCCTATAGACATGAATGAAAGGGGCGTGGCGTGACATCACTTCCCCAGTCCCGAAAACCCAGAGGTTTTTGAAACTGGAGACTCAGCACCGGCATGCAGGGAGATCGCGGGGGGTCTCAGCAGTGGGCCCCCCACGATCAGACATCTTGTCCCCTATCCTTTGGATAGGGGATAAAATGTTTTTTTGCCCGGAATACCCCTTTAAAAAGTGGTGGGGGCGATAAGGTTAATGATGGGAGTTCATAAGTCAAGGGTACATTGGGCGCTGGCCCGTGCTGTTTCAGGTCAGAAGGAAGGTGGATGAGGGGCAGCAAACTAACAGTTCCACAAATCGTCCGACATCACGAAATAAAGAAAAGAAGAAGAAAAAAAAAAAAGGTGCAAGCTGGAGAGGGAGATCGCACAGTTTTTCTATCCCTTCATGGGTGGATTTTTCCACCACCCTCTTTGTATTGACGGTTCTTTGTAAGGGATCTTTGTAGTTTCATTTTTTTTTATTTAAATTGAAGAGTTCAGGAAAAAAATTATAAAAACAATAAAACAGGAAAAAAATTGGGGAAGGAAAAAAAAAAAAAAAAAAAAAGGGAACAATTTTTTTTCTTTAGAATACAGTATCTCCATCATATCAGTTTGTATTGACAGAGCTGCATTCTTAGGACAATGTCGCGACAATCATTAAAAACCCTAAGAATATTCGCGGTATCCACTGCACACGTGAAGTGAGGGTAACAGTAGTGCCACCCGCTCACACTTGCTGTAACGATTCTAAGAAACTCATCTCTAATAAAATACTTGGCCCTTGTGACTCTCGGGTCCTCCCCGGGTTCTGGAACTGCATCATCTGGGGTGGTGTAATGACCAAAATCTGGAAAGTAGTCCTCAATTTTGTATTTTCCAGCCAGAACTTTCTCTGCAAGTAGATCTTGTTTATTCAAGAAGAGAATGACTGAAATGGTCTGCAGCCACCTATGGTTCCAGGTGCTCTTGAAGAGGTTTAGTGCTTCGTGGAGTCTGTTGGTCGTATTGTCCTCCCGGATCACCAGATTATAGCTGCTGCTGTCGACCACGAATATAATGGCAGTCACATCATTAAAGCACTGCATCCATTTTCTGCGTTCACCGCGTTGGCCGCCAACATCAAACATGTGAAAGTTCACTTTGCCAAGTTGAAACTTGGTTTCGATTATTCCTGATGTCCGGACTCTGCATCGTAGTAAATCCTGGTCAGTCGGTGTGTAGTCCTTCTGTTGTACAATGTCGATTTTGTCCAGAAAATACTGTGCGCAGTCGATTAGATGATACTCGTTGGATCTTTCGTAGCAGGCTTTAACCCCTTCATCTTGCCATAGCGCTTTTGTATGGTCATAAAACTCACGAGGTATCTTCATGGAATCCTTCTCGGTCTTGCTCGGACCTTCATTACATCCAGCCATGACTTTTCTCCACAGAATTGTTGGAAAGTCAAAATCCTTGTGACTCGGTAAATTTGTGATATAATCGATTCGGGACTGGTTGTGTGGATTCGCCAGCTCCACTGGAGGGGACAGAAGGCCCATTGCTGTTACTATGGTTTCAATGGCCTCTTTGATGTTATTCTTTATAGCTTGGGCTTGTATGTTTGTCTCGTCTGAGGTAAAGCCCTTCACATGGAGCATTCTCATCTGCTTCATTATTGTGCTTTTCCCGGCCTCTCCGGCCCCCAGCAGCAGCAGCCTGTACGTGTCCCGGTACACCCGCCCGTCCTCCCGCAGCTGTTTGTCGATCTTGTTGGCCTTCCGCCGCGCCTTCTCCTCACTGCTCCCCGCACAGCTCATCGTCCTCCCCGCACAGCTCACCCAGCGCTCCGCCCGTCACTGTCACCCGGCCTAGCGCTCAGGAGAACCCGCTCGGAGGAGGCAAAACTAGGCCGCGGCCCTCCCCGCCCGATGGGTGTCAGTCATGGCCGCCCGGGGGTCACACGCCCCAAATTCACAGTATGCAGAGGAGGCCCCCTAATAGCGGCGAGAAGGGCGGCCGGTGGTCAGGGTGCCTCCCCCTCTCTCCTCTTCTTCCTGCCCGGTGTAGCTTCGGATAACTCCGGAGATCTGAGGGGAGGAGCGGTCACACGTTTACTTGGGTCGCAGAATTCCACCGCACACCGGTATCTCCCCTCTCATCAATCGGTCCGGGGGGAGGACACACTGGGGGGAGCACCCCGATAGTGATCAGCCCGCAATGTGGGAATAGTTTGGCACTGAATGGGTTAATCAATTCTGACGGACGGGGACCCCCAAACCGAGGAGCCCCTGTACTAAGCCTCCAGGCCCGGTGATCGGTTTTGTGCTTGGCTTCTCCGGGACACGGTGCACACCACCAGCCCCCCTCTAGAATCCGCTCCTGTAGAATAATCCAGGAAGGGGGGGGGAGGGATGTTGGGGTGTCCCTGGAGGCAGGGGGGGGGGATGTTGGGGTGTCCCTGGAGGCAGGGGGGGGGATGTTGGGGTGTCCCTGGAGGCGGGGGAGGGATGTTGGGGTGTCCCTGGAGGCGGGGGAGGGATGTTGGGGTGTCCCTGGAGGCAGGGGGGGGATGTTGGGGTGTCCCTGGAGGCAGGGGGGATGTTGGGGTGTCCCTGGAGGCGGGAGGGATGTTGGGGTGTCCCTGGAGGCAGGGGGGGGGATGTTGGGGTGTCCCTGGAGGCAGGGGGGGGGATGTTGGGGTGTCCCTGGAGGCAGGGGGGATGTTGGGGTGTCCCTGGAGGCGGGGGGGGGGGTGTCGGGGTGTCCCTGGAGGCGGGGGGGATGCTGGGGTGTCCCTGGAGGCGGGGGGGATGTTGGGGTGTCCCTGGAGGCAGGGGGGGGGATGTTGGGGTGTCCCTGGAGGCAGGGGGGATGTTGGGGTGTCCCTGGAGGCAGGGGGGATGTTGGGGTGTCCCTGGAGGCGGGGGGGGGGGGGTGTCGGGGTGTCCCTGGAGGCGGGGGGGATGTTGGGGTGTCCCTGGAGGCGGGGGGGGGGGTGTCGGGGTGTCCCTGGAGGCGGGGGGGATGCTGGGGTGTCCCTGGAGGCGGGGGGGGATGTTGGGGTGTCCCTGGAGGCAGGGGGGATGTTGGGGTGTCCCTGGAGGCGGGGGGGGGGTGTCGGGGTGTCCCTGGAGGCGGGGGGGATGCTGGGGTGTCCCTGGAGGCGGGGGGGGATGTTGGGGTGTCCCTGGAGGCGGGGGGGGGGGTGTCGGGGTGTCCCTGGAGGCGGGGGGGATGCTGGGGTGTCCCTGGAGGCGGGGGGGATGTTGGGGTGTCCCTGGAGGTGGGGGGGGGGATGTTGGGGTGTCCCTGGAGGTGGGGGGGGATGTTGGGGTGTCCCTGGAGGCGGGGGGGATGTTGGGGTGTCCCTGGTGGTGGAGGAAGGAAGGGGCAGGGTACCGCGGCGGCTGCTGATCTTATTTCTCACAGCTTGGAAATGAGGGCTGAGACACTGGGTAGGGTAAAGCGCACACTGCACTCTGGGAAACCGCTGCGATTCACATGATGAGGAGACGTCAGGGCCTGAGCTCCGCCGGGCACCCTCTTCTATTAAAAAATCTTTACCCTTCCAGTACTTATTAGCAGCTGTATGCTAAAGAGGAAATTCTTTTCTTTTTGAATTTCTTTTTTGTCTTGTCCACAGTGCTCTCTTCTGACACCTGATGCCCGTGTCAGGAACTGTCCAGAGCAGGAGAAAATCCCCATAGCAAACCTATGCTGCTCTGGACAGTTCCTGACACGGACAGCGGTGTCAGCAGAGAGCACTGTGGACAAGACAAAAAAAATTAAAAAAGAAAGGACTTTCCTCTGGAGCATACAGCTGCTAAAAAGTACTGAAAGGATTAGGATTTTTAAATAGAAGTAATTTACAAATCTGTTTAACTTTCTGGCACCAGTTCATTTATAAAAAATAATAATAATTCCACAGGAGTGCCCCTTTAAGTCAGTGTGTGTGTCTCCAGCTGTTGCAAAACTACAACTACCAGCATGCCCGGACAGCCTTTGGCTGTCCGGGCATGCTGGGAGTTGTAGTTCTGCAACAGCCGGAGACACACTGTTTGCAAAACACTGCCATAAGTAATCAGAGAGCCGAAATGGTTTTCGGGCTTGATGTCAGAACGCGCTCCATAGGGAAGGCAGAAAGGCCTGTTATTTGGTTACACTGAAGACACAAAGTCTAGAACCGAATAACCCGATCCCTCAATGGACGAAGACAAGGTCATCCTGGCTGCGGCTCCCCAGGGGCAGATAGAGTAACCCATCATCGGTAACGCTAATATCAGAACCGCCCGCTAAGAGTCAACTTATTGCCATTCTATATACCTAGAGGTGACTTGGGACAGGAAAGTCTTAGGAATAAAAAGCTATACATAATGAGTCAGATAATAAAGAAAGACTCTTAAAGGGAAAACCCCAAAAAGATTAAAGGGGTACTCCGGTGGAAAACTTTTAATTATTTATTTATTTTTTTTTATAAATGAACTGGTGCCAGAAAGTTAAACAGATTTGTAAATGACTTCTATAAAAAAAAAAAATGTATCCTTCCAGTACTTTTTAGTAGCTGTATGCTACAGAGGAAATTCTTTTCTTTTTGAATTTCTTTTTTGTCTTGTACACAGTGCTCTCTGCTGACACCTGATGTCCATATCAGGAACTGTCCAGAGCAGGAGAAAAATCCCCATAGCAAACCTATGCTGCTCTGGACAGTTCCTGACACGGACAGAGGTGTCAGCAGAGAGCACTGTGGACTAGACAAAAAAAAAGAAATTCAAAAAAAGCTAAGAATTTCCTCTGTCGCATACAGCTGCTAAAAAGTACTAAAAGGATTAAGATTTTTTTTTTTTAATAGAAGTCATTTACAAATCTGTTTAACTTTCTGGCACCAGTTCATTTAAAAAAAAAATAATAATTTTCCACCAGAGTACCCCTTTAACCTTCTGACAAGTCAGATTTTTTCCGACCACCGTGATTTCCAAGACATATAGCCAATAGCATGGCAGTGGGTTCCAACCAGCTATTGTGAGACTACTACTTCCAGCATGCCCTGTGCTGACTGCCGGCAGTACCAGATCTGTCTACTGATGGATTTGTCTGGTTAGCTAAGGGTGCGTTCACACCGCCATCTGTCCCTGTTTTTTTTTTTTTTATCTCGGTTTCGGTTCCGTTCTTGCAGGCTGTAAACGGATTAAAAACGGTTTTTGAAAAATCTCATTCATGTCAATGTTTTTTTTTTTTTTTTTTACAATGCGTTTGCACCCGTCTGCATTCATTTCTGTTTTTTATGACGGCAGAAATGACTCCTGAGGAAGCCTTCCTAGTTGAAGGCGGAACGCATGGGGTCTGCTGCCGGAACGCATGGGGTCTGCTGCCCCCGTATTTGGGATGAGGACATTCTGCACGTATGCGACGACGTAATGACGAGGAAGGAGAGCACCGGCCATACAGGGGATCCCTGAACGGAGAAGACACTGAGGAGGCAGGTAAGGTCCCTCCCGGTGTCCTGTAAGCACTAACCCGGCTATTCAGTCGGGCTGTTCGGGACCGCCACGGTGAAATCGCGGCGGTCCCGAACAGCCAGACTGAACAGCCGGGTTAGTGTCACTTTCCCTTCAGACGCGGCGGTCAGCTTTGATCGCCGCATCTGAAGGGTTAATACAGGGCATCACCGCGATCGGTGATGTCCTGTATTAGCCGCGGATCCCGGCTGTTGATGGCCGCAGGGACCGCCGCGATAGGGTGTATTCGCCGTATAAGACGCACCGACTTTTTCCCCCGGCGAAAAATATGGTAAAAGGTCGAGGGCGTTATTTTGGAGGCGATTTTGGACTTCAATGAAATATTACTAACAGAGCCCCCACCTACCATGTGCCATATATAATACTGGGGTCTCATGGGCAGATGGGCCCGGGTACATTCACTACCTGTGCACCTTTCAGGCAGAAAACACATTCAGTTTTTATGCAGTTTTTTTTTTTTTAGGGATTTTCCATTATTAACCTCTTAAGGACTCAGGACGTACCTGTATGCCCCGAGTCCACTCCCTATCTATAATGCGGGGCCCGGCCTCTAACAACGACTGGGACCCGTGGCTAATAGCGCGCGCCACTGATCGCGGTGCCGCGCGCTATTAACCCTTTAGACGTGGTGTTCAAAATTGATCACTGCGTCTAAAGGGAAAGTAATATGGGAGCTATAACATTGCAAAAAAAGTGGAAAAAAAAAGTTAATAAAGATCATTTAACCCCTTCCCTAATAAAAGTTTGTATCCCCCCCCCCCTTTTCCCCATTTAAAAAAAAAAAAAAGTGTAAATAAAAATAAACATATGTGATATCATTGCATGTGAAAATGTCAGAATTATAGAAATGTCATTAAATTAAACCGCACAGTCAATGGCGTACGCGCAAAAAACAAAAATAAAGTCCAAAACTGCGTATTTTTGGTGACTTTTTATATCATGAAAAAATGAATAAAAAGCGATCAAAAAGTCCTATCAATACAAAAATGGTACCACTAAAAACTACAGATCATGGCACAATAAATTAGCCATCATACCGCCCCATACGCAGAAAAATAAAAAAAAGTTATAGGGGTCAGAAGATGTGTTTAAACGTATCAATTTTCCTGCATGTATTTATGATTTTTTTCCAGAAGTCCGACAAAATCAAACCTATATAAGTAGGGGATCATTTTAACCGTATGGACCTACAGAATAAAGAGAAGGTGTCATTTTTACCGAAAAATTTACTACGTAGAAACAGAAGCCCCCAAAATTAAAAAAATGTGTTTTTCTTCAATTTTGTCGCACAATGATTTTTTATTTTTTGATTTATTAAAAGGTAAGGAGGAAAAAACAAAAGTACAAAAACAGAAAAACCCTGAGTCCTTAAGGGGTTTTCCATCATTATAATAACATTGCATCTTTGTTGCAAAAACAGCACCACTTCTGTCCACATGTTGTGTCTGCAGCTCGGCTCCATCATTGAAGTGAACGGGACGAAGCTGCAGTACTACACACAGGCTGTGGACAGGAGTGGTGCTGTTTTTGCAAAAAGAAAAAAAGCAGCATCTTCCTAATCCAGGACAACCCCTTTATAGGGGTACTCCGCCCCTAGAAATCTTATCCCCTATCCAAAGGATAGGGGATAAGATGTCAGATCGCCGCGGTCCCGCTGCTGGGGACCCCAGGGATCGCTGCTGCAGCACCCCGCTATCATTACTGCGCAGAGCGAGTTTGCTCTGTGCGTAATGACGAGCAATACAGGGGCCGGAGCATCGTTACGTCACGGCTCCGCCCCTCGTGATGTCACGGCCCCGCCCCCGTCAATACAAGTCTATGGGAGGGGGCGTGGCAGTTGTCTCAGACTTGCATTAAGGGGACGGGCCGTGATGTCATGAGGGGCGGAGCCATGACGTCACGCTGCTCCGGCCCCTGTATCGCCCGTCATTACGCACAGAGCGAACTCGCTCTGTGCAGTAATGATGGCGGGGTGCTGCAGCAGCGGGACCACGGTGATCTGACATCTTATCCCCTATCCTTTGGATAGGGGATAAGATGCCAGGGGCAGAGTACCCCTTTAAGCAGATTCAGAACCAAAGTTAGTGAATATAGAGACTTTCAGCTCAAGACCTGCATCAAGAATTACACCCAAAAAACTGCATGTTTGAGTCTAATCTAAAAGTATGTTCAGACAGTGCAGTGACACATTTTTTTCCTCCATTATTTACTGCAAAACTGTGACTAGCTGCACCAGTTTTCCCTGTGAAAAAATGCAACCTGGCAGCAACATCTATATAGTTTTGGCTCAGATAGTCGGATACAGGCAAATTCTTCCTTTATGTCTCAACTTACTAACTGTAAATTAAGATTAAAGGGGTATTCCGGGCAAAAACATCTTATTTCCTATCCAAAGGATAGGGGATAAGATGTCTGATCGCGGGGGGCCCACTGCTGGGACCCCCCCGTGATCTCCCTGCAGCACCCGCATTCTACGCAGGGCTGGATCTCCAGTTTCGGGAACCTCCGGGTTTCCAGGACTGGGGGCGTGACGTCACACCCCCTCCATCCATGTCTACAGGAGGGGGCGTGATGGCCATCACACCCCCTCCTGTAAACATGAATGGAGGGGGCATGGCATTACGTCACATCTCCAGTCCCGGAAACCTGGAGTTTTCCGAAACTGAAGATGCAGCCCTGCGTAGAATGCGGGTGCTGCAGGGAGATCACGGGGGGGTCCCAGCAGTGGGCCCCCCCACAATCAGACATCTTATCCCCTAGCCTTTGGAAATGCATATTTCTTGCAGCGTGAAATACACCGCGGATGCCCTACATGTGACCCTACTCTTAAAGGGGTATTCTGGGCAAAAATATCTTATCCTCTATCCAATGGATAGGGGATAAGATGTCTGATCACGGGGGGGTGGGGGCCCACTGTTGGGTCCCCCCAGCGATCTCCCTGCAGCACCCGCATTCTACGCGGGGCTGCATCTCCAGTTTCGGAAACCTCTGTGAAGTGTGACTCTACCCTTAATCTTCATTTACAGTTAGTAGGGTGCAGTAAGGTTTAAAAGGTGGGCCCATTGCGTCCATGTGACTGTGATGCGCGGGCCTGACTCCAAACATTAGTGCACACAGCGATGCGGCAGGATGGCCCTGTATGTCTGCTTGCGCTACGTGTGACCCTATCCTACGCTGCGGATGTTCTTCGCTTGACCCGACCCTTAATGGGTATTCCCCCACCTCAGTTTGTCATCCCCTAGAGCAGTGGTCTTAAACCTGCGGACCTCCAGATGTTGGCTGTCCGGGCATGCTGGGAGTTGTAGTTTTGCAACATCTGGAGGTCCGCAGGTTTAAGACCACTGTCCTAGAGGATAACAAACTGATCAGTGTGTGTGCGGGTCCAACCTCTGGGACCCCCACTGATTCCGCAAATGGGGGCATAACCGTCACCGGAATGAACAACGCACACTGGACCTGTGCGGTCTCCGCTCCAATCATTCTCTATGGGGCCTCCGAACGTTACCTATAACTCTGTAAAGTTCAGGAGCCCTATAGAGAATGGAGCGGTGCCCAGTGCCCTACATTCTGGGGAGAATTTTATTCCAGTTCTCGGGATAGGTGGGGGTCCCAGAGGTTGGACCATCACCGATCCAACCTAGTTATCCCCTGTCCTATGGATAAGTGTTAACAACCGGAGATGGGAATAGCCCTTTAAAGGGGTTCTCCACTGCCCTTTCTTCCGGAGCTCCGCTCGCAGCGTCCGGAAGTTTATTACTCCGGACGCTGTGTGTGGGCTTCCGCGTTCGAGGCCGCCCCATCATCATGTCACGCCCGCCCCCTCAACGAAAGTCTATGGGAAGGGCGCGTGACTTTCGTTGAGGGGGCGAGCGTGACGTCAAGAGGGGGCGGCCTCGAACACGGAAGCCCGCACACAGCGTCCGGAGTAATAAACTTCCGGACGCTGCGAGCGGAGCTCCGGAAGGCAGGGCAGTGGAGAACCCCTTTAACCTTTTGTATAATGTGAGCAATGTTTTTATCAGGGCTCCAGCTAACAGCTATCGCCTATGTACGCTTTCAGTTTAACCCATACTTCACCAGTGAACGCTGTTACCTACACAAAAGCCTCTACAGATGTAACTCCACAGAAGACCCTGGGGTTTTTTCACACACAAAGTGTCACACTGTGACGGAGCAGCTCTGCAGGGGCCTCTCTAAATATTGACAAAGAGCCTTTTGAACCGATATATAATTCCTGGTATTTCCGTGCTCTGCTGTGTGACACGAAGGCTTGTCTAGAAGTGTTTACTTGAAATCGTGTTTGCTGCACGGTAACAAGCATCCCACACCGCCCACCGCAATATGCTCCCGATGCAGTAACCACCGAGCACAAGATACACAAAATGCTTTCTGTAATGAGATGGGCTTCGGGGGAAATGTATTTTATTTTTCTGCCTCCACCTGTCCTTAATTTCAGAAAATGACAATTATGTAGAGCAAAACTTCTCGCCAGAGAATACACACCGGAGCTGCTTGTATAAAAATCCCTAATCTGCTGCAGAGACAAACCTGATACCTGGTAGATTTGCCTTAAAGGGGTACTCTGGTGGAAAAAAAACAATGTCTAAATCAACTGGTGACAGAAAGTTACACAAATTAGTAAATTACTTCTATTAAAAAAATGTTTTATCCTTCCAGTACTTATTAGCAGCTGTATGCTACAGAGGAAATTCTTTGCTTTTTGAATTTCTTTTTTGTCTTGTCCACAGTGCTCTCTGCTGACACCTCTGTCCGTGTCAGGAACTGTCCAGAGCAGCATAGGTTTGTTATGAGGATTTTCTCCTGCTCTGGACAGTTCCTGATACGGGCATCAGGTGTCAGCAGAGAGCACTGTGGACAAGACAAAAAAGAAATTTAAAAAGAAAAAAAGAATTTCCTCTGTAGCATACAGCTGCTAAAAAGTACTGGAAGTGTAAAGATTTTTAAAGTAATTTACAGATCTGTTTAATTTTATGGCACCAGTTGATTAAAAAAAAATGCTTTCCACCGGAGTACCCCTTTAAGAATTCTGGCTGCTATAGAATCCCCTCCAGTCTTCTGACAAGCATTCCAGACCTGCATGTTGTCAAGTCAACCCCCTCCTCTATTAAAAAATCTTAATCCTTCCAGTACTTATTAGCTGCTGAATACTACAGAGGAAATACTTTTCTTTCTGGAACACAGAGCTCTCTGCTGAATCACGAGCACAGTGCTCTCATCTCTGTTGAGATGACATCTCTGTCCATTTTAGGAACTGTCCAGAGCAGAATATGTTTGCTATGGGGATTTTCTCCTACTCTGGACAGTTCTTAAAATGGACAGAGATGTCAGCAGAGAGCACTGTGCTCGTGATGTCAGCAGAGAGCTCTGTGTTCCAAAAAGAAAAGAATTTACTCTGTAGTATTCAGCAGCTAATAAGTACTGAAAGGGTTAAGATGTTTTAATAGAAGTAATTTACAAATCTGTTTAACTTTCTGGCACCAGCTGATTAAAAAAAAAAAAAAAAAAAAGTTTTCCACCAGAGTACCCCTTTAACATTGTCTCTGGGGATTGCTCTTTACCAACATACTTCATCATTGTGAGCCTAGACCAGTGTTTCCCTACCAGGGTGCCTCCAGCTGTTGCAAAACTACAACTTCCAGCATGCCCAGACAGCCAATGGCTGTCTGGGCATGCTGGGAGTTGTAGTTTTGCAACAGCTGGAGGCACTCTGGTTGGGAAACACTGGCTTTATACCTGTACACGTGAAGGCATCCACATAAACCCCTCATCTTAAGGCAATGCATGGTGAAGCGGAAGACATAACATGACTCTCGTACCTGATTTAACTTCCAGTGGAACTCTGCGGGTTTGTACGACTTCTCTTCTGTGGGTTCTTGTCGGAACAGGAATCCCAGTTTGCAGTTGTGTATGTAGAGAGAGTAATGGTGCCGATTCATATCTACAGAGGAAAGAGTAGTCAATAGGTGACGTATGTACAGGATAATATTGCAGAATCAGAACCAGTCACTGTACACCTTGGCTTTATTCAGTTTTTGTATACTATGTACTACTGTACATTGTGTTACTACAATGACTTTTTATAAAAGACAACACATTAAGAACTTTTTTTTTTAAGTTGTTTCTCTCTCTCTTCCCCCCCCCCCCCCCGTTTAACTTTCCGGGGCCAGTTGATATATAAAAAAAAGTTTTTGCCTGGAATACCCCTTTAATTCTGGATTGGATGTATTGGATGTATTATGGAAAATTGTTTTTTCTGTGTTCAATTTTCTGAATATATTGTGGTTAAAAAAATAAAATAAAAAAGTCCTTATAATTCATTCATTATAGATTGCAAAAAATAAGAACTCGCCAATTATATGAGCTCACTTAAGCTGTTAAAAGGAATACTGTGGTGCTAAACAATTTATTCCCTATTCAAAGGATAGGGGATAAGTGTCTGCACGGTGCCCGGCTCTCCGCATGAACGGAGCTATGTGTACCCCAACATGAAGCAGAGGCAAATACGCCCCCTCAATGCAGCTCTATTATGGGAGAGAGACGGAGATACAGAGTTCATATATCTCCAGCTCTCCCATAGAGATACATAGAGGGTTGCGTTGACCAACGTTGACAGTCTCCTTGCACAGAGCACAGATCGCAGGGGTTTCAGCAGTTGGACCCCCCGTGATCAGACACGTATCCCCTCTCCTTTGGATAGGGGATAAATTGTTTAACACCACAGTACTCCTTTAGGGTCTATTCACACGTACATTATTCTGAGCAGACTTGATGCGCAGGATTTGAAGCTGTGTTCACTCATTTAGTTTACATTGAAGTCTGCAGCATCAAATCCATTGCAACAAATCTGAGCAGAATACTGTACGTATGAATACCCCATTATGGTTCTACAGAAGAACGCTGATCCAGCACTTGAAATACGAAAAAGCTTTATTGAAGATCACTGGACATAGGTAAAACCGACAATACCACAGACGCGTTTCGAGCGCATGCTGCGCAGAATACTGTACGTGTGAATACCCCATTATGGTTCTAAAGAAGAACGCTGATCCAGCACTTGAAATACGAAAAAGCTTTATTGAAGATCACTGGACACAGGTAAAACCGACCATACCATTAGACGCGTTTCGAGCGCATGCGCTCGAAACGCGTCTGTTGGTATGGTCGGTTTTACCTGTGTCCAGGGATCTTCAATGAAATACAAAAAAGCTTTATTGAAGATCACTGGACACAGGTAAAACCGACCATACCACCAGACGTGTTTCGAGCGCATGCTGCGCAGAATACTGTACGTGTGAATACCCCCACTATGGTTCTACAGAAGAACGCTGATCCAGCACTTGAAATACGAAAAAGCTTTATTGAAGATCACTGGACACAGGTAAAACAGACCATACCATTAGACGTGTTTCGAGCGCATGCGCTCGAAACGCGTCTGATGGTATGGTCGGTTTTACCTGTGTCCAGTGATCTTCAATAAAGCTTTTTTGTATTTCAAGTGCTGGATCATCATTCTTCTGTTCCACATTGGAGTGTCCTGCCGGGCACAGATCCGTGCACTACTACGCGGTGGATGAGCTGGAATTTTTCATACTTTGTTTGTACCCATTATGGTTCTGTCTGTTTACTGACACATTTCTAATGACAACTAGCAAAAAATTATGGCACAGCGTAACTTCAGTGTTTACAAAATGAAGGAAATAATACATGTAAAAACTAATATTTCATTGGTTCCTTTTCAAAAGAAGTTAATAGGGAGCGGTGAGTTATTCTTAACCAGTGGTCTCCAAACGGTAGACCTCCAGCTGTTGCAAAACTACAACTCCCAGCATGTCCGGACAACAGCTGCATGTCCATAGTTTGGAGACCACTGTATTCTAAGGCTGCATTCACACCACGTTTTTTACATACGGTTGCCGAATCCGGCGGGGGGAGGGGCAAACCGGGAAACCGCATACGGGTCAAAACTGAGCCGACCAGAGTCACCGTTTGACTCCGGTCGGCTCATTAAAGTAAATGGAGTCTCGGGCTGATCGGGATGGGGTAAAGGAGCGCCCGGTTTGCCCCTCCCCTGCCGGATCCGGCACCCGTATGTAAAAAACGTGTGAATGCAGCCTTATACACAGCTTTAGTTCAGTTTTTTTATAAAATAAATAAAGTCTTTTAATAGAGGGCAGTGATGCCATCAGGTTACATTTCGCTTCCCACAGACAACAGGTCTCTGTGCTCCTCCATTAATGTGCTGGCCGATCAATGCCTCCTCTGTGCACAGCGGCAGTTCAGGTGAAAACCAAGGTGAAGGAATAGAAAGCATTCTGTCTTACATAGTCTTCTTATTAGAGCCACATATACCCAGCACTGTTGTCTGCCCACAGTGTACAGCTTCACGTCACACAAGCTGCACAGAGCAACGCAACAACGACCTGTATTAAAGATCCCATGCCACCGACACAAAGAACATCATAGTATGGCATAGAGAAAGCAGCACAGCCCAAAGTGCATTCCATAAATAAATGCACATGTGACATATGCCTGTGTACGTGGTGTACGTGGGGGGTCATTATACAGATACAAGTCAATAAGGGGCGGCTGGTAGATTGTTACTGCATTGCAGTATCCAAGCCTCTGATGCCAGCAACTCGTCATGGAAACAGAAATCAATCGCTGCTATATGGCACATCAATATGCTGGAGCCCGGATAGACTTACAGATACATTGCTCTACATTATGTGGTTATAATAAGTAAACTAAGATGATGATGATGACAAAATGCCGTATAACCCCATAACCTGACATGAGATATGAGGAGCTCGAGACCTTCAAATACAAGATCCAAATATTCACAGCAGGCAGAGACTGCCCAGATCAGTGTATCCAAACCAGGGTGCCTCCAGCGGTTGCAAAACTACAACTCCCGGCTTGCCTGGACAGCCGAAGGCTGTCCAGGCATGCTGGGAGTTGTAGTTTTGCAACCGCTGGAGGCACCTTTGTTCGGAAACAGTGGCCCAGACAGTGAAATACACTATCTACACATTTGATCCCTCTCCACACACACACACACACACATATTATATATATATATATATATATATATATATATATATATATATATATAAACAAAGGATAATATTTGGCGCCAAATTTGCAAGCTAAGTACCTCATATTTTCATAGTTTCATATCTTCATTTATTGCATTACAGCTGTATAGCTTTTCATGTTCTATCTATATACTCATGTTTTATCTATATACTCCTGTTTCACCTATATCTTTGTGCTATCAGTGTGCTGCTGTATTCTCCTGTTGCTGTATGTATATATATATATATATATATATATATATATATTATATATCTTTCTCGATCTATCTATCTCTATATAATGGGGGTTACCTGTCTTGTCAGAATTGCACAGAATGGTCTCCTTGTCTCGTCCTCCTGGTCCATGCCTCATCCACACAGATATGACAAATGGCTCTTTCAGGTCGGCGGTGACAACCCCATCGGGAATCTTGACGGCTTGTGTGCCATTGAACTCAAACACCTGGTCGCTGTCATGGCCATTGTCTGTGGACAGCCCCGTGGTCCAGTTGGAAGCGGTACTGGGAGGAGGCAGTAACTCAGCGGTGCTGGATGAAGCTCCTGCAGAAACATATATACCAGTAAATGGAAAGTCACAATTATATAGATTATAAGCCACAAAAAAGACATTGTCCATTTAGTTCAGCCTGTTGTTACCCTATATAGTTGATCCAGAGGAAGGCAAAAAAAACAAACATAGAAGCCAAATTTTTCTCATTTTAGGCAACAAAATAAATCCCTGGACCAGTGTTCTCCCAACCAAGGTGCTTTCCGGACTTGCAAAACTACAACTCCCAGGAGCTGTCCGGGCATGCTGGGAGTTTTAGTTTTGCAACAGCAAATGCACCCTGGCTGGGAAACACAGTCCTGGACCAATGTCCCACCTCCAGAATCTAGTAACTATAACCTGTAATATTACCATTTTCTAAAAAAAAAATGCTCCATGCTCTTACAGTAAAGAACCCCCGTCCGTGATGCTGTAGAAATCTTTTTTCCTCTAGGCCTAGCAGTGCCCCCATAATTACTTCATGTAACATGCCAAAATCACATCTCAGTCATACTGAATGATGCAATCACTTTAAAGGGGCTCCCAATGTAAGGGTGGGTTCACATTACGTTTTGACGATACGGTTACAGGACCCGGCCTGTATCTCATTCATTTAAATGAGCCGACCGGAGTCAGATCAGATTGGACTCCGGTCAGCTCATTTTTGCCCCGTATCCAGTTTTGTGACCGGACCTAAAACCGTGGCATTTTAAGAGCCGAGGAACATGCTCTTGAATCACCCAAAGTGTGAGAAAAAGTGCAAAAGTGTTATACTAAAAGAAAGTGCACAAAGGATGCGGTCTATCGCAAGCCCTTCTCCCACAGGAGAGGCCCCCAACAAACCTCACCAAAAGATACCTGCGAGGTTCCAGGTTCGATGTCCCTTTTCGCCAAAGCTACTAAGGGACCACAAATACTCCTGGCATCCTCCTTGGTGTTAGCCAAGATATCTGCCCACAGAGCCAATAACGGTCGGTACCCTGCCCATGCAGGAGGACCCGGGTTTTTTGCAGGGAGGTGCAGAACCTAATGGCCACACACCTTCCCTAGACCGCTAAGAGGGACACCCAGAAGGGCCACCGCATCCTGACAAATCCTGTGGACACAAAACACGCAAAAAGTGACACAGTGAGACAAAAAGAAAATAAATAAGTGAATGTGCGCAGATACACTACCCGGACATCCGTCTGGATCTATAAAAATTTCTCTGATCCTCGCCAGAAGGCCGGTTATCAAGAGGTGAGTGCCACAAGGTGTGGAGTTCATGGTGCCCGTGCTTCCACTCAGTGAGCTATAACACCCAGTGAGTTTCGGCACCTCGGGGGCACCACTCCCCAAGGCACTAAAGTACCTCGGCTCTAGACCCTCTCAGCCTCATGGCGAGACCCGGAGGAAACAGGTCACATCGGGGCAGCCGTCGAGCTGATTCCTCAGAACCAGCCCCGGAACGAGCTAGTACACCTGCCCCCTCCATGCAGCACTCATACCCATCAGCTCCACACCGGCGTATCCGGCCACTGGCATGAAACGGATTTTACACTTGATCTTAGCCAAAAAATTAAAATAAATGCGGCATACCATGGTTTTAGGTCTGGTCACAAACCGGATACGGGCCAAAAATGATCCGACCGGTATCACTATCAGACTCCGGTCGGCTCATTTAAATGAATGAGATATAGGCCGGGTCCGGCTGGGATACAGGAGCGCCCGGTTTTCACTCCCCCCTGCTGGATTCGGTGACCGCATGTAAGAAACGTAATGTGAACCCACCCTTACAATGCAAGTTATCCATTGCTATGACTTGATCCATGCCTGGAGCTATTACAGTCAAGAAAGATGCTGCATATAAAGGTAGAAGATCTGACACACAATGTATTTCACTATAAGCCCATCTTATTGCCAATATCATTTACAAAACCTGCAAATCAAAAATCGGGTTGTCCAACAATGAGACATGATGTGGGTCTTAAGCAGGACGTCCACATTAAAGTTGCCCAAACCCACTTATTTTGGCAGGATAGGTTAAAGGGGTATTTCAGGTAAAAAAAATTTTTTATTTATATCAACTGGCTACAGAAAGTTAAACAGATTTGTAAATTACTTCTATTAAAAAATCTCAATCCTTTCTATAATTATCAGCTGCTTGAGTTGAGTTGTTGTTTTCTGTCTGGCAACAGTGCTCTCTGCTGACATCTCTGTCTGTCTCGGGAACTGCACAGAGTAGAAGTGGTTTGCTATGGGGATTTGCTTCTAAACTGGGCGGTTCCCGAGACACGTGTCATCAGAGAACACTTACCATGATACTCGAGTATAAGCCGACCCGAATATAAGCTGAGGCCCCTAATTTCACCCCAAAAACCCAGGAAAAAAAAAGTTATTGACTCGAGTATAAGCCTAGGGTGGGAAATACATCATTCTCCCTGTCATCATCCAGACCCCCATCATTAACACCCTCATCATCATCACCTGTCATCATCCCCCCCTTCATCATTACCCTGTCATCATCCCACACCACCCCCTTCATCATCACCGCTTGTCAGTGTCTGATTTAACAGTGGTCTTCAACCTGCGGACCTCCAGATGTTCCAAAACTACAACTCCCAGTATGCCCGGACAGCCATCGGCTGTTTGGGTATGTTGGGAGTTGTAGTTTTGAAACATCTGGAGGTCCACAGGTTGAAGACCACTGCCCGGGCCTTCGTCATCATCCAGACACCCTACCCCCTTTAGTTTTGTACTCGCCTCCGCTCGGCGGGACGTTCGGGTGAGCTGGTCCGGGCCATCTGTGCTGCAGGACCGTCCGGTGGGGAGGGATAGTCGTTCCGGGCTGTCCATCTTCACCGGGTGGGCCTCTTCTCCGTGCTTTGTGCCCGGTCCCGGAATAATGACGTTGCCTTGACGACGACGCACAGGAACGTTGCTCATGAACGTCCCTGTGCGTCGTCGTCAAGGCAACGTCATTATTCCGGGGCCGGGCACGAAGTGCGGAGAAGAGGCCCACCCGGTGAAGATGGACAGCCCGGAACGACTATCCCTCCCCACCGGACGGTCCTGCAGCACAGATGGCCCGGACCAGCTCACCCGAACGTCCCGCCGAGCGGAGGTGAGTACAAAACTAAAGGGGGGAGGGGGGGCTGGATGATGACGAAGGCCCGGGCAGTGGTCTTAAACCTGCGGACCTCCAGATGTTTGAAAACTACAACTACAGCATGCTGGGAGTTGTAGTTTTGAAACATCTGGAGGTCCGCAGGTTGAAGACCACTGAGGGCGGAGAGTTTTCTCGAATATAAGCCGAGGGGGGGTGTTTTCAGCATGAAAAATCGTGCTGAAAAACTCGGCTTATACTCGAGTATATACGGTAGACAGAAAAGACCAACTCAACTTCAGAAGCTCAAAAGTACTGAAAGGATGAAGATTTTTAAATAGAAGTAATTTACAAATCTGTTTAACTTTCTGCAACCAGTTGATATATATATAAAAAAAAAATTTTTTTTCCTGGAATACCCCTTTAACTATGTAAATGTCTATGGGGGCCTTCAGACTCCCCCTCCAATGAAAGAGGTCAATGAAAGGAGAATCAACATGCCTGACTGATCTTGCTTTTGGGAGAAACAACATTCCCAGAGGAGTCAGGCAGCAGCTTTTTCCACTCTGTTGGTTTAAAATACATGAATATAGTCCAAACTGAGTATGTAGAGAATCACAAGAAATACCTGATGGCTCAATAGATGTTCGGTGGACGGCAATCTAAAACATATGGCAAAGTTTACATCCTATTTGTAGACTCCCTAGATTAGGGTTGCCCAACCAGGGTGCCTCCAGCTGTTGCAAAACTACAACTCCCTGCGTGCCCGGACAGCCTTCGGCTGTCCGGGCATGCTGGGAGTTGTAGTTCTGCAACAGCTGGAGGCACCCTGGTTGGGAAACACTGCCCTAGATACAGATGAAGGTTACGATATCAACTTTACCTGGATTTATGTTAAATCTGCAAAAAAAACACAGCCCCTTCTAGCGCTTACCGCATAGCCTGTGAATAGACTTCTCAGAATAGGTGTCTCGGTCGCACCCCTTGCCGATGTGACTAGTTTCCAGTTGTACTGTGGCCTGAATAGAAGTAATGGGCTCATCGCATGTCTCCAGATGCATTCCAGGGAACAGTGCCAATGATCCAGTGCCAGGCTCATACTCTATCCTCTTACTCCAACCTGTGGGGAATATGTAGATGGTTTTAAGCATGACGTCCTCTTTTTCATAGTATGTCTATTGTAACAATGTCTTGTATGTAGTACAGTCATGGCCGTAAATGTTGGCACCCCTGACATTTTTCAAGAAAAAGAAGTATTTCTCACAGAAATGGATTGCAGTAACACATGTTTATTCCCTTTGTGTGTATTGGAACTAAACCAAAAAAAAAGGGAGGAAAAAAAGCAAATTGGACATAATGTCACCAAACTCCAAAAATGGGCTGGACAAAATTATTGGCACCCGTAACTTAATATTTGGTTGCACACCCTTTGGAAAAAATAACTGAAATCAGTCACTTTCTATAACCATCAATAAGCTTCTTACACCTCTCAGCCGGAATGTTGGACCACTCTCCCTTCGCAAACTGCTCCAGGTCTCTCTTATTGGAAGGCACCTTTTCCCAACAGCAATTTTAAGATCTCTCCACAGGTGTTCAATGGGATTTAGATCTGGACTCATTGCTGACACTTCAGAACTCTCCTGCGCTCTGTTGCCATCCATTTCTGGGGGCTTTTCGACGTATGTTTGGGGTCATTGTCCTGCTGGAAGACCCAAGATCTCTGACGCAAACCCAGCTTTCTGACACTGGGCTGTACATTGGGACCCAAAATCCGTTGGTAATCCTCAGATTTCATGATGTCTTGTACACATTCAAGGCCCCCAGTGCCAGAGGCAGCAAAACAACCCCAAAACATCATTAAACCTCCACCATATTTCACTGTAGGTACTGTGTTCTTTTCTTTGTAGGCCTCATTCCGTTTTCAGTAAACAGTAGAATGATTTGCTTTACCAAAAAGTTATATCTTGGTCTCATCTGTCCACAAGATGTTTTCCCAGAAGGATTTAGGCTTACTCAAGTTCATTTTGGCAACATGTTGTCTTGCTTTTTTTATGTCTCTGTGTCAGCAGTGGGGTCCTCCTGGGTCTCCTCCATAGCGTTTCATTTAAATGTCGATGGATAGTTCGCTGACACCGATTCTCCCTGAGCCTGCAGGACAGCTTGAATATCTTTGGAACTTGTTTGGGGCTGCTTATCCACCATCCTGACTATCCTGCGTTGACACCTCTCATCAATTTTTCTCTTCTGTCCTCGCCCAGGGAGATTAGCTACAGTGCCATGGGTTGCAAACTTCTTGATAATGTTGCGCACTGTGGACAAAGGCAAATCTAGATCTCTGGAGATGGACTTGTAACCTTGAGATTGTTGATGTTTTTCCACAATTTTGGTTCTCAAGTCCTCAGACAGTTCTCTTCTCCTCTTTCTGTTGTCCATGCTTAGTGTGGCACACGCAGACACACAATGCAAAGACTAAGTGAACTTCTCTCCTTTTTATCTGCTTTCAGGTGTGATTTTTATATTTCCCAAACCTGTTACTTGCCACAGGTGAGTTTAAAGGAGCATCACATGCTTGAAACAATCTTAATTTATTCACAATTTTGAAAGGGTGCCAATAATTTTGTCCAGCCCATTTTTGGAGTTTGGTGACATTATGTCCAATTTGCTTTTTTTCCTCCCTTTTTTGGTTTAGTTCCAATACACACAAAGGGAATAAACATGCGTATAGCAAAACATGTGTTACTGCAATCCTTTTCTGTGAGAAATACTTAATTTTCTTGAAAAATCTCAGGGGTACCAACATTTACGGCCATGAGGGTGTGTCCATTTAACAATGTCTTGTATGTAGTATGTCTATTGCAACAAAGTCTTGGTTTCTCCTTCCATTAATTTTAGTGGCATACTTACTAAGACGGTGCATCCCTGCTCAAAGCCAAGAAGAACCAGAGGTGCAAAGCGCAACTTACAGGCAATGACCCACCTTGCCAACTTGCTTTACATGTTGGTTTAATGTTGATCTTGACCAATATGTCCTCAGTGGCCCTCTTCTTCCCGCAGTCGTAGGCAGTGACCGTGAGCTTATACTGACGATCTTTTCCATAATTCAGCTTCTCTGTGTTCTTGATATAACCTGAGGGAGAAAAGAAATATGCTTTATTACAGTCCTATAAAGCAACAACATAGGAGTAGATACAATGTAACAAAAAAAAACAACTGAATTTCAAAGGCCGTTGATTTAAAGGGGTACTCCGGTGGAAGACATTTATTTATTTATTTTTTAAATCAACTGGTGCCAGAAAGTTAAACAGATTTGTAAATGACTTCTATTAAAAAAACCTTTACCCTACCAGTACATATTAGCAGCTGTATACTCTTAGCTTTTTTAATTTCTTTTTTGTCTTGTCCACACTGCTCTCTGCTGACACCTCTGTCCGTGTCAGGAACTGTCCAGAGCAGCATAGGTTTGCAATGGGGATTTTCTCCTACTCTGGACAGTTCCCGATACGGACATCAGGTGTCAGCAGAGAGCACTGTGGACAAGACAAAAAATTTATAAAAAAACAAAAGAATTTCCTCTCTACAGCTGCTAAAAAGTACTGGAAGGATAAAGATTTTTTTTTAATAGAAGTGATTTACAAATCTTTCTGGCACCAGTTGATTAAAAAAAAAAAAAAAAGTTTTCCACCAGAGTACCCCTTTAAGGCTCCGTGGCCGCCTACATTTCTGCAGTAACAAACATAACGCTAAAGCTATAATTTATGTATATGCAAAACTCAAATGATTCACTCTCAGTTGCAAAAATGTTGCTTAGAATTTTCTGAATATTTTCATTGATAGGACTGTTACCCCATGAAACACAATAGGAGGAAAAGAATTTGTCTGAGCTATGGGCTCAACCCCAGAATCCAGTGATGTCTCATCACTGTGATATTTCCAGTACATACAGAACGGCTGACAGGATGCAACCAGCAAATAAACAGTGAGTAGACGCCAAGGATCTACATCAGTGTTTCCGAACCAGGGTGTCTCCAGCTGTTGCAAAACTACAACTCACAGCATGACCGGACAGCCTTTGGCTGTCCGGGCATGCTGGGAGTTGTAGTTTTGCAACAGCTGGAGGCACCCTGGTTGTGAAACACTGCTATAGAAGGCAATGCTGGTAGCACAGTCCTAGCACTGCCTGCGGGATCTCTGGCTGGAATTCCAGTAGAGTTGTAGTTTTGCAACAGCTGGAGGCACCCTGGTTGGGAAACACTGCTATAGAAGGCAATGCTGGCAGCACAGTCCTAGCACCACCTGTGGGATCTCTGGCTGGAATTCCAGTAGAGATGTAGTTTTGCAACAGCTGGAGGCACCCTGGTTGGGAAACACTGCTATAGAAGGCAATGCTGGTAGCACAGTCCTAGCACTGCCTGCGGGATCTCTGGCTGAAATTCTAGTAGAGTTGTAGTTTTGCAACAGCTGGAGGCACCCTGGTTGGGAAACACTGCTATAGAAGGCAATGCTGGCAGCACAATTCTAGCACCGCCTGCGGGATCTCTGGCGGGAATTCCAGTAGAGTTGTAGTTTTGCAACAGCTGGAGGCACCCTGGTTGGGAAACACTGCTATAGAAGGCAATGCTGGCAGCACAATTCTAGCACCGCCTGCGGGATCTCTGGCGGGAATTCCAGTAGAGTTGTAGTTTTGCAACAGCTGGAGGCACCCTGGCTGGGAAACACTGCTATAGAAGGCAATGCTGGCAGCAAAGTTGTCACTCTGCCTGCGGGATCTCTGGCGGGAATTCCGTCCGAAGGTTCTGCAATGTGCACTTTTTGCGGATCCGCTCAGAAATGCATTGCAGTCTATGGGGACGGCAATGCAGTCAGCACAGTCCTAGCGCCGCCTGCAGGATCTCTGGTGGGAATTCCCGTAGAGTTGTTTTGCAACAACCGGAGGCACCCTGATCTACATCATCAGGTTTGTTGAACACTAAAGGTCTCCTGTGTGCGTTCAACTTGTATAAAAGAAACGGAGAAATCTGTAACCTTACTGTCTAGTATTGCAATGCTAAAGGAACGAAAACCGGCATCCAATACAGCACATAAAATATTAAAATTCTTGATTGCATCTCGAAAATAAATAAAAAGCCACAACAGGCGACGCGTTTCAATCTACAGATTTTTTTCCACTAGTAACATAATGCATTTCTCTATTTTACGTGCTGGATGGGATTCCGTTTTACTAGCACTACTACTTGGACTTGTGAAGTCTGCACGTTTCCTTCGCCAAGGCCAGTCGCCGAGACGTTATTAAAATTCATATTATACAAGTAAGTGGGCAGTACTATACTGCATTTAGTATCCTATGCAATACTGTTCTGTCTGGCACATTCCGCCAAAAGATCCCACTGCAGAATCTTCGGACGGAATTCCCGCCAGAGATCCCGCAGGCGGTGCTAGGACTGTGCTGACTGCAATGCCGTCCCCATAGACGGCAATGCATTTCTATGCGGATCCGCCAGGGGACGTCTATGGGGACGGCAATGCCTTTCTGAGCGGATCCGCCAAAAGGACACATTGCAGAACCTTCGGACGGAATTCCCACCAGAGATCCTGCAGGCGGTGCTAGGACTGTGCGGACTGCATTGCCTTCTATAGCAATGCTTCCCAACTAAGGCACCTCCAGCTGTTGCTAAACTATAACTCCCAGCATGCCCGGACAGCCTTCAGCCGTCCGGGCATGATGGGAGTTGTAGTTTTGCCACAGCTGGAGGCACCCCGGTTGGGAAACACTGTTCTATAGAGACAGCAATGCAGTATGTGAGTTCCTAGCACCGCCCGCGGGACCGCCGGTGAAAATTCCACAGTGTGTAACCGGTCTTAACAGGATGAAGACGAACTATTTTTTTTTTTATACCATTGCTAGTGACCGGAAGCTTACCATCTTTATCAATAGTGAAGGGGACATCAGGCGTCACAATTTCATAGCTGCAGATCTGGCTGAACTGGGGGGAGCAGTAGACGGCAATGCATTTCTGAGCGGATCCACCAAAATGGGAACATTGCAGAACCTTCAGACGGAATTCCCGCCAGAGATCCCGCAGGCGGTGCTAGGACTGTGCTGCCAGCATTGCCTTCTATAGCAGTGTTTCCCAACCAGGGTGCCTCCAACTGTTTCAAAACTACAACTCCCAGCATGCCCGGACAGCTGGGAGTTGTAGTTTTGCAACAGCTGGAGGCACCCCGGTTGGGAAACACTGTTTTATAGGGACAGCAATGCAGTATGTGAGTTCCGGTCTTTAACTTAATTTTTAATACCATTGCTGGTGACTGGAAGCTTACCATCTTTATCAATAGTGAAGGGGACATCAGGCGTCACAATTTCATAGCTGCAGATCTGGATGAACTGGGGGGAGCAGTAGATGGCAATGCATTTCTGAGCGGATCCGCCAAAAGGGCACATTGCAGAACCGTCAGACGGAATTCCCGCCAGAGATCCCGCAGGCGGTGCTAGAGCTGTGCTGCCAGCATTGCCTCCTATAGCAGTGTTTTCCAACTAGGGTGCCTCCAACTGTTGCAAACTACAACTCCCAGCATGCCCGGACAGCCTTCGGCTGTCCAGGCATGCTGGGAATTGTAGTTTTGCAACAGCTGGAGAAACCCTAGTTGGGAAACACTGTTTTATAGGGACAGCAATGCAGTATGTGAGTTCCGGTCTTTAACTTAATTTTTAATACCATTGCTGGTGACCGGAAGCTTACCATCTTTATCAATAGTGAAGGGGACATCAGGCGTCACAATTTCATAGCTGCAGATCTGGCTGAACTGGGGGGAGCAGTCGGCATCCACAGCTTCCACCTTCAGAATATTGTCATATTTCTTTCCCTCGATGACCGTGGCCTTGTAGGACTTCTCCTTGAACACTGGAGCGTATTCGTTCACGTCATTCACTTGGATGTGCACGGTTGCCCTGCAGCGAGGTAATAACATAATTGAGATGAGATCAGCTGCAATAGAACTTCACGCAGTATGCCTAATAACTGGAAAAACAGAACCTCCAGGGAGCGGGTCCCACTGGGACTAGGGCTGTTTTACACGAAACCTCACTTATCATACTACAACCAGATTCTGAATTACCACATTACCACCAATGCACGCACATTATTATTATGTCATTAAAGGGAACCTGCCAACCTGCTGAGGGCAGCATAAAACTGCTGCAGGCAGCGTGATCCAGGAACACTATGAATTACTCGGAGATGCTCGAGCGTTTCAGAGTAATCATAGTTTAATAATGCAGCCGGACCCAGGTAACTGGTCCTCGGGGCAGGTCCTGGCGGCTGCCCTCCACCCGGTCGGCTTCAGTAATGTGTGTCTCTCCCTTGCAGTGTATAGTATATCTGTGTATTAGGAGAGAGAACTCACTCAAATTGGCTGGGCGGGTAGCGGCCCTCAGACCCACTCCAAGGACTAGTTACTAGATAGTCTTAAATGGGCACTGTCACCAAACATTATTTTGATAAGTTGTAGTACTCATGTACTACAACATATCACTAATATAGATCTATTATATTTATTATACATTTGAAAACTAGTTTATTTTACATTTGATGTCACGCATGAATTCGCATAATTCATTCAGCCTGCGCTCGCTCCCTGCCTGTCAATCAGACACGGGGGAGCGATCGCTGAGAGCGCATTGGCTCCCTGGCCTCACCCGCCTCCCGGCATATACGCGGCACTGCTGCTGGACCCAGCACTTGGGTACGTCTGGAGCAGGACGGGGGGGGGTATGATTAGCACCGCGGGAGCTGCACAGGGTGCCTCCAGCTGTTTCACCACTACAACTCCCAGCATGCCCTGACAGCCAATAGATGTCAGCGCAAGCTGGGACTTGTAGTGGTGAAACTGCTGGGGGCCCCCTGTGTAGATGAACTAAGGGCAGAAGTCAGCACCCCCAGCAGGCATCAGTGACGTCGCGCCTGCTGGGGAAGTATGCCTGGTAGTGAGCACACTCCCAGGCAGACAAAAGGCATTTTTTATATAGTAAAAAAAAAAAACATTTTAAAAAGCAGGGAGGGGGTTAGGGAGAGATGGGCAATAGGCAGGGACAGAAAAAAAATAAAAATAATAAAAAAAAAAGATGGCGGGAGCTACCCTCTAAAGTAATTCATAGTGTCCCGGGATCACACTGTCTGCACCAGTTTTATGCTGCCTGAAGGGCATGCTGGGAATTTTAGTTTTGCAACAGCTGGAGCTCTTCAGTGTGAAGACCACTGCTTTAAAGTATATGGGGTGAGTGTCAGATTGCGGGGATCCAACTGCTATCTCCTGCGCAGCACTCTGGCTCTCCTTGAACATGTAGCGGGGATCGAAAGGCACCCTCAATGGATCTCTATGGGAGAGCCGTAGCGCTGTACTCGTGTATCTTCACCTCTCCCATAGAGATGCCAGATAGGGGATGAGTTGTATAAGGCTCCAGTACTCCTTTAACATGTTCAGCTGAGAGTGGACAAAGATCGGATTCTTGGCAAAAAAGAACAAACTGTAGACCTGGTGTTTACTTACTGCACTGGACATGTTTTCTTTCTTTACTGAGGTGAAAGCCATCGGCAACGCAAAAGTCACAGCATTTCGGTTTGTCTGGTTTCAGCTCCTGAAGATGATGTAAGGCTGGGTTCACACCACGCTTTTGCAATACAGTTCAAAAAAATGGGATTCCTCAAAACCCGACTAAACTGTATCAAAACGTGTGTACAAATTGTAATCCGTATACGGTTTGAAAAATGATGTCCGGTTGCATCCGTTTAAGAAAAAAAACTTATACGTTTTTAACTTTTCATTCCATTATGAATAAAGTTTCACTTGTTTGATTGAAATTCCAAGAAAAAAAACTGTGCAAAGTCAAAAACCGTATGCTGAAAACCGTATGGAACCGTACACACACATACAGTTCTGTACGGTTCCCATTGACTCCCATGTTTTTAAAAAAAATAAAAAATCATATACGTTTCAATACAGTTTTTCATCCGGACCAAAAACCGTGGTAGACTACGGTTTTGGTTACGGGATAAAAACTGACAAAACCGTACAGGTTGCAAAACGGACACAACCTGATGCAACTTTTATCATACGGTTTTCAATGAAGAGTCAATGCATACGGTTTTCAATACGGTTCCGTACGGTTTTCAAATTCAAAACGTACATGGGAACTGTATTGCAAAAACGTGGTGTGAACCCAGCCTAACCCTGTTTTTGTTATTGGTGGAGGTCCCAGCGATCAGGTCCCCAACATTTACCTATCTTGGTGATGTGTTATAATCTTTGAATAACTCCTTTAAAGGGGTTATCCAGGATCAGAAAAACAGAGCTGATTTCTTGCAAAAACAGTGCCACGTCTGTCCCCAGGCTGTGTGTGGTATTGCAGCTCAGTTTCACTAAAGTGAATGGAGCCAAGTTGTAATACCACACACAACCTGGGGACAGATGTGGCACCATTTCTGGAAGAAATTAGCTCTGTTTCTCAATTTCTGGATAACCCCTTTAACACAGCTTGTAAAGGTAAAGACCAAAACTATATTGGATATGCATATAATGTATTCTGGACATCAGGTCGGCACCATGACATCCCCTTAAATCCACCGTCGGTACGGCAGAGCACAGACAGACATGTGATGTTGCTGCCGGCAATTGAAGTGCGCAGAACGTGTAGCAAATTATGTACATAAATTACTTTACAGGCTTCAGAAAACGACCTTTAAAACATTAATGTCAGACGGCAGGGTTTACAGCGTCTGCCGACTATCAGCATCACGTTCCGCATGAAATATAGATGGGCATTTTATTTTCCAGTAAGCGATGGAGGGATGCTGACATGGGCTTGTGGTAGTCTATGCTTTTATACCAGTAATCTCCAAACTGTGGACCTCCAGCTGTTGCAAAACTACAACTCCCAGCATGCCCAGACAGCCAACGGCTGTCTGGGCATACTGGGAGTTGTAGTTTTGCAACAGCTGGAGGTCCACAGTTTGGAGACCACTGCTTCATACCAGTGTTTCCCAACCTGTGACTCTCCAGTTGCTGCAGAACCACAACTCCCTTTAGGCCCCGACAGCTAAAAAAGTTGTATGTGCATAATGGGAGATGTAGTATTGCAGCAACTGGAGAGTGACAGGTTGGGAACACAGCTGTTAGGAAATTATGGTAGTCATAGTTTTCAATTCTTTTTTATTTATGTTTTTTTTACTTAAAGGGGTATTTCAGCTTTTCTTATAATGTATTGGCACGTTAAAATAAAATAAAATAAAAACAAACCTAATACTTACCTAGCCCCGGTCCCCTGCAGCTCCAGTTCAGTTGCTCCCGATCCTTTGATCTTCTTTCTTCCGAGATGAGTGCTTGGTGCAGGTCCTGCCACCTCAGCCAATCACTGGCCAAGACGGGAACCCCACTGGGGTCAAGGAACTTTTTTTTTTTTTTTTTTTTTTTAAATGCTGGAATACCTATTAAAAGGGTATTCCAGTAAAAAACTTTTTTTTTTTTTTATATCAACTGGCTCCAGAAAGTTAAATAGATTTGTAAATTACTTCTATTAAAAAAATCTTAATCCTTTCAATAATTACCAGCTGCTGAAGTTTAGTTGTTGTTTTCTGTCTGGCAACAGTGCTCTCTGTTGACATCTCTGCTTGTCTCGGGAACTGCACAGAGTAGAAGAGGTTTGCTATGGGGATTTGCTTCTACGCCGGACAGTTCCCGAGACACGTGTCATCAGAGAGCACGTAGACAGAAAAGAACAACTCCACTTCAGCAGCTCATAAGTACTGAAAGGATTAAGATTTTTTTATAGAAGTCATTTACAAATCTGTTTAACTTTCTGGAACCAGTTGAGATAGAGATATATATATATATATATATATATATATATATAAATAAAAATTCTGGATAACCCCTTTAAAGTCACCAGGCGAAAACTCAAAATCCCACTCTTACCCCAACCTTTACCAACATGGTTCTTGCCAATCCACAGGGGTCTTTGGCTTGTTCCTGAGATGCAGGTTTTTATACAGGTTTCTGGGTGGCCCATAACTACCGTACTGCTGCCAGGGCCCAATGTACAGAAAAACCGCATGAAAGCTGGAAGATGCTGCAATCTGTAAGGATTTTGTAGGTAAGACTTTGGGAGGGGAAAGATGTACCTTTCAGTTCAATGCACACACAATGGCTTTATAATCTCTCCATTATAGATTATACACAATAGCATTGATCAGGTTCTGTTCACATCTACATTAGATGTTCTATTAAGAGCCTCTACAGCAGGTTCCATCAAATGTGGGAAATACAATAAGGTTATATGCATTAGGGTTTTGTCCGGTAAAATGCTAGACACCCCATGGCATGTTAGGGATCCAGCTACGCTGTCACTTTCGTTGTTCTACTGCTATGACGCGGCAGAGTGACAGAAAACCCTAATGCATATTGTGAACAATTGAATCCTTGCGAACAAAAAAAAAAATAATTTTGCATGAAATTTGCGAGAATTTTGCGCAATAATTGCGAGGATTTAAGGTGGAATTCCATGCGGAATATAGGAGGAAAATGTTTTTTTGCTGGACTACAACCACCAATTGAAATTTCCCTCTTTGTTTATTTTTTATCTTTTGTGCGGAATTTAGCACAAATTCCGTGCAGAAACAATTAGCAGAAATGTTTTTACCATTGACTTCAATGGACTTCTGCTCGCGTATTCATCAAGAAGAGTGAACATGTTCTTTCTTCTAGCGGAACGGAATTCCGCGAGCGGAATTTACGCAGTGTGAACAGTGCAGAGTAAAATACATTGAAGTCCATGGCAAAGCAGATGTTAATTATTTCTAAGCGGAGAATTCAAGAGGCATTACTCGAGTAAATTCCTCTTGAATTACTCTGTGTGAACGCACCCTTTGTCAAAATCCACTTGGTTTTAGCCTGGGTGCCCATATCCTAAGGCTGGGTTTGCACTATGGAATTTCCAAGAGGAACTTCAAAGCAGAATTTCAATCGGAAATTCCGCTGCCGCTGCACCTTGCGCAATGCAGAAGGTCAATGGCGGATATTCCGCTGTCCAAAAAATTAGCTTGCTAATTCTTTAGGCAGAATCCGCAATGCAGACACATTGCAGTTTATGGGGACAGCAATATCGGTGCTGGGCGCCCTCGGAATCTCTGAGGTGCGGTGTTTCCAAACCAGGGTGCCTCCAGCTGTTGCAAAACTACAACTCCCAGCATGCCCGGACAGCCTTTGGCTGTCCGGGCATGCTGGAAGTTGTAGTTTTGCAACAGCTGGAGGCACCCTGGTTGGGAAACACAGCTGTAGTGTCAACCGAACCTAGCAGTACAAAAAATTTTGATCATTTTTAATCCTTTTTTTTTAATTCCTCTTCCAAAAACATTGGCGCTCTTACTTGTGTGATTTTTTGGCATTTGATCCGTCTGGTCCTTTGCCGCAGTCGTAGGCTTGAATGGTAAAGGTGTAGTCCTTCTGCAGTTCACAGTCCAGCTTTTCCGTAGAGCGAATGACGCCCTCACCGGTGGATTTGTCCACCACCATGGCCTCGAAGGGAACATCCTGGTCGTGAATTTTAAAGCCACAGATTTCTCCTGCAAACGTCACAAGCAAAGAAAAGAAAGAGAGAAACAAAAGAGGGAGTGGGGGAGAGAAAAAAAAAAAAAAAGAAGAAGTTAATAACCAAAACTAGACACATTTAACCCTTTTGCTGCATGGGCAAACCAGGCAGAAAAAAAAGGTTAATATCGTGCACAAAAGTGGGGTAGAAACATCAACAGAGGATATAGAGACATAACCAAAAAAAAAGAATAAATAAAAATATGATTATTCAGCAGCCAAGGGGGTTGTGAGGGTCTGTGGACAAGGCAGAAGCACTGTGCTTTAATAGATGGGGTGAAGTCCGGGTACTGTTAGCAGGTGCCTGCCTTTCAAGCAAGTCCAGTATCTGGCATCCATTCATGCAGGAATACAGATAGAGTAAAATAAAATATATATGTGTAGACAGGCATTTCACAGGAGTACTTGAGATTTACACTAAAAAAATAAAATAAAATGAAATAAAAAAAATAAAGAGAAAGAAAGAAAGAAAAGAATAAACCGCCATGCAGCTGAGGCGGCTGGTGCTGATGCCAGGGAGCTGGGTCTCTGCCAAGCAATTGGGCAAATGTTTTATTTTACCAATGCAGAAGGTTATAAAAGCAGAGTTGGGTGAGAGATGAGGAAAGCTTCGGCTACAGCTCCGGCAACACTGAAATTCGGGGAAATTCAATTACCCACCCCAAAAAATTGGGTCGAGATAAAAAAATAAAAAAATAAATAAAAGTAAATAAGATGAAGTCTTCCTGTGCAATGAACCTGGCTAAAATTAGGGAATCAAATGCAAAAAAATTCATGGGAGAAAACAGAAATATCCGTAAGCTCAGACATCCATTTCAAGAGCTATCTACAAGCGGCCTGGAGGAGGAATATATAGATGTCTATAGATGTATCGCTATGTATATAACACTGTGTTCTATGCAGATGCTCGGACTCCGTGTCTCCAGCCTGGTCGTCACTTTTATATGAAAACGTTAAATTAAATGGCCGTTATGTTGACCCCTCTACGTGTATTTGGCTCTATCAGTTTTACTGGGGTATAAACTAGCCCAAGTGCTATGAGCGGCATCCAGGGCTTTATCCAGGCCCAGGAGAATGTTCTGTGCCTTCAGCTGTTGCAACACTACAACTGCCAGCATGCTGGAAGTTGTGGTTTTGCAACAGCTGGAGGCACACTGGTTGACGAAACATTGGTCTAGTAAATGTAAGCTCTTATACAGCCCAATTCTTCCAGCACATAGAGGGGACACGTACTGGTGCAGTATATACCGTAGATGTATATATAGAGGGACTGTCTCTGAGCTCCTGATGCTGATGCAGTATATAAGGGGAGGGAGAGACAGAGACACAGAGAGGCTCTGAGCTCCTGATACTGGTGCAGTGTGTGTGTGTATATATATATATATATATATATATATATATATATACAGAGGGATGGGCTCTGTGCTCCTGATACTGGTGCAGTATATAGATATATATATATATATATATATATATATATATATATATATATATATATAGAGGGATGGGCTCTGAGCTCCTGATACTGGTGCAGTATATAGATATATATAGAGAGGGATGGACTCTGAGCTCCTGATACTGGTGCAGTATATAGATATATATATATATATATATATATATATATATATATATATAGAGGGATGGACTGAGCTCCTGATATTGGTTCAGTATATAGATATATATAGAGGGATGGGCTCTGAGCTCCTGATACTGGTGCAGTATATAGATATATATAGAGGGATGGGCTCTGAGCTCCTGATACTGGTGCAGTATATAGATATATATAGAGGGATGGGCTCTGAGCTCCTGATACTGGTGCAGTATATAGATGGATGGGCTCTGTGCTCCTGATACTGGTGCAGTATATAGATATATATATAGATATATATAGAGGGATGGGCTCCGAGCTCCTGATACTGGTGCAGTATATAGATATATATAGAGAGGGATGGGCTCTGAGCTCCTGATACTGGTGCAGTATATAAATATATATAGATATATATATATAGAGGGATGGGCTCTGTGCTCCTGATACTGGTGCAGTATATAGATATATATATATAGAGGGGTGGGCTCTGTGCTCCTGATACTGGTGCAGTATACAGATATATATATAGAGGGGTGGGCTCTGTGCTCCTGATACTGGTGCAGTATACAGATATATATATATATAGAGGGATGGGTTCTGAGCTCCTGATACTGGTGCAGTATATAGATGGATGGGCTCTAAGCTCCTGATACTGGTGCAGTATATAGATGGATGGGCTCTGTGCTCCTGATACTGGTGCAGTATATAGATGGATGGGCTCTGTGCTCCTGATACTGGTGCAGTATATAGATATATAGAGGGATGGGCTCTAAGCTCCTGATACTGGTGCAGTATATAGATGGATGGGCTCTGTGTGGTCTGGATTTTTCTATATTTTGGCTGTGAGGTCCTGGTATGGGTGTAGTATGGATAATTGTATTGCGGTATGGCCCTTATACTGATCAAGTAGGTAGCAAGGTTGAGACCTCATTAGCCGCATGAAGGTAAAACAACCACTACATAAAAAAGGATAAAAGCTAAAAGAAATCTTCCTAGCAGAATTGTCCCTCTTCCTTTCCTGATATGGATGTCTGACAGCTCGATATTTCTTACCAATGGGGGGTTACATAGCAATTCATTTTGATTTTAAAATACAAAATTAAAAGTAACAAAAAAAAAAAAAAAACTTATAAAACAAAAACAATCGAAACAGAAGATTGTTAAAAAAAGGGATCAGAGTATCTTCTGTTTAACCCCTTCAGAGCCAGTACGCAAAAGCAATACACATTGCGCAATGAATGGCGCTGAAGGAGTCAAGGGCTGATTCCCCATTTTCAGAACCAAAAAAAGTTAGTGGGTTAATAAGTCATAAGAGGATAGAAAGAACCCTTTATCACCTTCTTTGGTGACTGTCACCTCAAAACTCTCTAAAGGGAGAAAAGATAAACCTGTGTCAGTAAATGGGGAGAGAAGGGAGGGTCAGAGACACACACACAATCCACGCTTCTATTATCATTCCCAGCCAGTATATACCTGCCGTGTCCTCTGCTGCTGAACAAAGCTGAATGGGAGAAAAAGTCACAGAGAATGTAGACAATGTGCGCCGCAAAGTAACGTTCCTGCCATTCGGCCTGGGAGGAAGCATCACATGCCATGTCAGAAAAGGGTTAAAGTGCCCCTGTCACCTGTGCAGGGTTTCTTTTTATGGCTGATACAATGTTTCAGAGAAAAGTCATTTTTTTGGGGTAGTGTCCATAGACCAGTGTTTTCCAATCTCCAGCTGTTGCAGAACTACAACTTCCAGCATGCCGAGACAGCCTTTGGCTAGGAGTTGCAGTTTTGCAACAGCTGGAGACACACTGTTCAGAAAACACTGCCAAAGATATTGCATTGGGGAAAATCGAGTGAAGATGAGCATACAGGAACTAAAACTCCATTACATTGCCATAAAGATAAAGCAGTTTTTAGATTAAAGGGGTATTCCGAGCAAAAACATTTTATCCCCTATCCAAAGGATAGGGGATAAGGTGCCTGATTGCAGGGGGCCCGCTGCTGAGACCCCCCACGATCTCCCTGCAGCGGGTGCTGAATCTTCAGTTTCGGAAACCTCCAGGTTTCCGGGACGTGACGTCACGCCACACCCCCTCCATTCATGTCGTCACGCCCCCTCCCATAGACATGAATGGAGGGGGCGTGGCGTGACGTCCCGTCCCCAGTCCCGAAACTAGGGACGCAGTCCCCGCATAGAATGCGGGTGCTGCAGGGAGATCGAGGGGGGGTCTCAGCAGCGGGCCCCCTGCAATCAGACACCTTATCCCCTATCCTTTGGATACGGGATAAAATGTTTTTGCCCGGAATACTCCTTTAAAAAAAATAAAAATAATTATTGCATAAAGGCAGAGAATGGGGTGGAATAAAATAAATACATTATTATATTATATTTATTAATAATAGGAATAATAAATGACATTATATTTTTCTTATAATCATTTTATATTATAGTTTTTTTTTTTATATTATTTCTTATTTTTTTAGTCTTATTTTTATTAGTATTATATATATATTTTATTATATAATTAGTATTTATATATTATTATTATTAATAATAATAATCATAATAGGGGAAAAAATGTACTTTACAGTCATGTCTTTCCCTCGCTCGAATTATCCTGACATTACTCACCTCTTCAGTGCAGCCATCACTACGGTTCCCCCTGCCAGAAATACTGCAATGACGTCCCTGTAAATTTAACATGTGACATCACAGCCAAGCGCTGGTCTTGGCGGGCACACGTCGTACATGCAGAAAGAGACCACCGAAGCCAGTGACTGGCTGCAGCATCACATGCTTAATGTATGGGGACAACATTACAGGGGAAACCATGAGTAGCTCAAGCATGAAAACTGTTTTTTTTTTTCATTTTCACCCAATTCTCTGGATGTATGCTGCATTTCTCTTTTATAAGGCCAGAAAACCCCTTCAGATGATAAAATTCTTGTTGCTTACAGACATCACAAGAAGCTATTACTGCATTCGAGTGAAGCCATTGAATAGTATAGATTTTATATCTGTTTCAGTGAGCTCCCCCTAGTGGTGGATGCAGGCAGACAAAATTTTACCATGTAAGGCTGGGTTCACACTGTGGAATTTCTGTGCAGAATTTCTGCTGGTGATGGAGCCGGCGGCACTAGGAACGCGCGGACTTCATTGCCATCCCCATAGATGTCAATGCATTTCTGAGCAGATCCACCCAGAAATGCATTGCCGTCTATGGGGACGGCAATGCAGTCTGTTCGGTCTTAGTGTCGCCGGCTAAATCTCCAGCAGAAATTCTGCCCAGAGATTCCGTAGTGTGAACCTAGCCTTAAAAGGTGGAAAACAAATTAGACAAAGTGGCCATACACACAAGTGTCAGCAGCACCTGCTGGCTATCTAACGTGTATGGTGGCCCCCGATTAATGCCTAAGGCCCCTTTGCACACTATAAAATTCATCCGTTGTAAAGATCCGTTTGATGTTCCGTTATGAAAACCCTGAAAATCGGCCGTTAAGCAGCCGTTACAAAATCCTATTATAGTCTATGGGATTTTTACATTGTTCGTTTTAACCAGTTTTATCCCATTATTAATAACGGATGTTATTTTATGACGGGAGAATGAATGGAAGAAATAGTGCATGCACTATTTCTCCCGTTACTATTTTCCGTCACAAAATAACGGCCGTTATTAATAAAAACGGGCTATAACGGGTTAAAACGAACAATGTAAAAACCCCATAGACTATAATGGGATTTTCTAACGGCCGTATGGGATTTTGTAACGGCTGTTTAACGGCCGATTTTCAGGGTTTTCATAACGGAACATCAAACGGATCTTTACAACGCATGAATTTTATAGTGTGAAAGGGGCCTATGAGCAGATGTCAGGATAAAGAAGGATCAGGCATGCCGGATTTCAACTTCCTGATCCTTCCTATTTAGAGGGCATGCTCAGCTAAACATGCTTATATATGGGGAGATCAGAAGACATCTTGTGTACATCCGGCTTTACAATTCAGGGGCTCATATATAAAACAGATAAAAAAGGACAAAACCGAGTCTGCATTGGTGTTGGCCAAATGTACGGTGGCCCATAAGCCATTACTGTAGTGTCCAGGGCCAGTTCATCTGGGGATGTATAAAACTGGACTCATGGTGACAGGTGAACTTTAAAAAACCAAACAAAAAATGAAAATGAGAAGCAACTTTTGTTAAATATACAATAAAATGCAACAAGGCCACATAACCCATTGAGAGAAGAAAAGGGAAACATTTTTCACTGGTTTGCAAAAAGAATTGAAGTCAGACTTGGGCATTACACAGAACAATGTGGAACACTAATAGATGCATTGGCCCAGTATAAAGAACCTTCTAGGCATTGTACTTGTTTCTCCATTTTATGGGCTACAGTGACAGAGGGTTCACATGTACCTGCGGAGAGAGGCGCAGCGCTTCGTCCTATTTACATCTACTGCAACAACTGAAGGGGCGAGAGGTTAATCTGCCATCGAGCAAGACACATTCAATGGTGAACAATCATGTGCTATAGCATGTGTAGGGGTCTCTGCCCCACCAATACAACAATGTGCTTAACCCCTTAAAGGGGTACTCCGTTGCTCAGTGTTTGGAACAATCTGTTCCGAACACTTGTGACGTTCTAGCCCCGCCTCCTCATGACGTCATGCCCCCACCCCCTCAATGCAAGTCTATGGGAGGGGGCGTGACGGATGTCACGCCCCCTCCCATAGACTTGCATTGAGGGGGCGTGACATCATGAGGGGGTGGGGCTATGACGTCACAAACTCCCAGCGCCAGCGTTCGAAACTGTTTGCTCCCAATGCTGGGAAGCGGAGTACCCCTTTGAGGACTCAGCCCATTTTGACCTTTTTACGTTTTCGTTTTTTCCTCCTGGCCTTCTAAAAATCATAACTCTTATATTTTCACCCACAGACTAGAATGAGGGCTTGTTTTTTGCACGACCAGTTGTCCTTTGTAATGACATCACTCATTTTACCATAAAATGTATGGCGCAAGCCCAAAAAATACTATTTGTGTGGGGAAATTTAAAAAGAAAAACGCAAGTTTTGCTAATTTTGGAAAGTTTCATTTTCACTTTGTACAAATTACACGTGTTATTTATTCTGCGGGTCAGTACGATTAAAATGATACCCATGATTACATACTTTATTATTATACCGCTTTAAAAAAAAGTCTTTTTAACCAAAAGGATAGGGGATAACATGTCTGACCGGGGGGGGTCCCGCCGCTGGGGACCGTCGCAATCTCGCATTCAGTACCCACGTCTTTGAGCTGCATGCCGCACTGCCAGCTCCCAAACGTCATGCCCCGCCCCGGCTATGCAAGTCTATGGGAGGGGGTGTGACGATTCTCCCCTAGCCACAGCTATGTGCCATGGTGGGGGGACCCAGTGGTTTGAACCCCATGCAATCTGACACTTAAATCCTTATCCCGCACATAGGCGATCATTTTTCTTTATACTGGAATATCCCAAGATTAAAAGTTATCCCCCTTATTCACGAGATATGAGTAACCAACTGATAACAGGGGGGGTCTGCCTGCTGGGACCTCCATGATCATGAGAACGGAGGCTATGTTCAGAGGTCCGCTTGAAAATGAGTGGAGCTGTGGACCACTCTGTTCACTAAGGTGGTGTTTCCAAACCAATGTGCCTGCAGCTGTTGCAAAACTACAACTCCAAGCATGCCTTTGGCTGTCCGGGGATGTTGGGAGTTGTAGTTTTCAATCAGTTTGAGGCACGCTGTTGGAAAACCCTGACTAAGGTAACAAGGTGCTTCTATTCTCACGATCAGTGGAGGGTGGCTACCAAAAACCACATACAGGATTCCTATTAAGACTCAAGTTTTCCTATTCTCCCAGTACAATTCCTCTTCTGCTTTATACTGACATCCCAGAGATCATTCAGCAACATGCTTTGTATACCACAATATTAATAAAGTGCAGCCTCCTGTTACAGCGTACAGAGACGTTCCGCCGCTGGTCACGTTGATATACACGTACGAGCAGCTAACAGCATTTGGCAGCTGCCTGCTATAAAAATAAAAAATAAATAATTGCCGTCTAGAATAATTACAGTCTGCAGCAGAGCCCAGTCTGATACAACTTTATTAGAAGTGATGGTCGGGCTCACAGAAGCGCTCAAACAGAACAGAGCGTGACCAGAGAAAGCCACAAAGGCTGGATGACAATCTCCTGGCAGCTCCGAGCTGGAACCCTTACAAGAGGACCTGCCTTAAGATGTTAGGACGCCATATTTTAAAGGGGGACAATCAAGTAGTTGCTAAGGAGCAATACATTTAGGATCCCATTGTGCCTATTATGTGCACAAGGTTTGTTTGTTCACTTAGATCTAACCAGGGTGCAGTATAGGGCCCTGAATCGGGATTGGGATCCGGTGGGTCCCCCAAAAAAAACTTGTGGGCGATAATGAGATTGTTGTGGGTGGTCACAGAAGGTACAGTGGGTCCCACAAAATTCCACACAGTAATGGGACAAAGGGGCTTGTGAAGTGTCACGGGAGGGGCCTGTGAAGTGTCACGGGAGGGGCCTGTGAAGTGTCACGGGAGGGGCCTGTAAAGTGTCACGGGAGGGGCCTGTAAAGTGTCACGGGAGGGGCCTGTAAAGTGTCACGGGAGGGGCCTGTAAAGTGTCACGGGAGGGGCCTGTAAAGTGTCACGGGAGGGGCCTGTAAAGTGTCACGGGAGGGGCCTGTAAAGTGTCACGGGAGGGGCCTGTAAAGTGTCACGGGAGGGGCCTGTAAAGTGTCACGGGAGGGGCCTGTAAAGTGTCACGGGAGGGGCCTGTAAAGTGTCACGGGAGGGGCCTGTAAAGTGTCACGGGAGGGGCCTGTAAAGTGTCACGGGAGGGGCCTGTAAAGTGTCACGGGAGGGGCCTGTAAAGTGTCACGGGAGGGGCCTGTAAAGTGTCACGGGAGGGGCCTGTAAAGTGTCACGGGAGGGGCCTGTAAAGTGTCACGGGAGGGGCCTGTGAAGTGTCACGGGAGGGGCCTGTGAAGTGTCACGGGAGGGGCCTGTGAAGTGTCACGGGAGGGGCCTGTGAAGTGTCACGGGAGGGGCCTGTGAAGTGTCACGGGAGGGGCCTGTGAAGTGTCACGGGAGGGGCCTGTGAAGTGTCACGGGAGGGGCCTGTGAAGTGTCACGGGAGGGGCCTGTGAAGTGTCACGGGAGGGGCCTGTGAAGTGTCACGGGAGGGGCCTGTGAAGTGTCACGGGAGGGGCCTGTGAAGTGTCACGGGAGGGGCCTGTGAAGTGTCACGGGAGGGGCCTGTGAAGTGTCACGGGAGGCACTTATGATATGGCAACAGATTCTGCAACCTTAGCTCCCTAACCTCAATTTTTCATCTCCTTAGTGCACACGCCCCTTTCGGAGACCACACCCCCTTTTCACAACGACCACAGCCCCTTTTCGGGTTCTCTTAGTAAAATGGACAGTTAGTTGGTTTTTTCTCAATTCTGGCACACAGAATTTTGGGCGCAAAGTGCCAGAATCTGGTGCACAACCAGACAAAACATGTTGGGTTTGCAATAGTAAATGAGGGCCACTGTGTTGTAAGCCAAGAGCAAGATGGGCTTAGGTGATCTCATTGCAGGTGCCTCTCGGCATGGAGGGAAAGGGAAGGTGAGTGGGGTCCCATGTCTTTATAGCGAGGACTTGCAGTAGATCGCATCCTTGTGCACTCTTTGTGCGGAGTGCTGCACTTTCTTACAAGGATTAAAGCAAGTACACAGGCAATAAAACAACCACCCATATATGGTGTACACATATAAAAAGGAAGCGCATTGTAATACGAATGAAACTACAGACACATGATGCCCACGTGGGGTCTTGCTGGCTTCATTTAATGTGCTTAACACAAGCCTCCGAGACCAGATGTTTTGGTTCATACGCAAGGCTCTCCCCATGGAAGCACAGGGAAATTGGTGTGGAGGCAGAAGACAAGACGTGGCTTCCTCCTAACAAGCAGGCAATTCTGAGGCCGGGTCTGTAACGTCGCCTTGTATGGGGAAGGCACAATCTGCCGGTGGGTTTTATCTGCTCCCAGGAGGGACCCAATAAAAAGGGAGGAGGGTGGTGGGCGCATGTATCTGTGCCATCAACAGAGCGGCTTCAAACAGGAGGGCAGGGCCGGAGCCGTGACCTCATTGTGGGGATGATAATACGTGGGGGCGAACTGTGATTATTAGCAGAGTAAATAAAAAGCCAGACATAAGGGTGGGTGGGGGTCCAGACAGCCCCTCTGAGACTCAAGTGTTAATAAAACAAGTACATACTTGCCAATAACGTCTGCGCCCCACGCATGCTAATTATTAACCATTTACGCCTAATTATTTCGCTAAACGAAAGAGACAAGACAAAGAAAGCTAAACATACAGTAAGGTAGACGGCTAAACAATGAAGGAGCAAACCCGCTGAACAATAGTATCCAAGAACTGAGCTCAAGTCTAGGGGAGGGTGGATTCTGCCACATGCAATGTGGATTTACAGACAAAGAGGGGCTGCTTCATTTTAGACCAGTGGTCTCAAACTGTGGCCCTCCAGATGTTTCAAAACTTCAACTCCCAGCATGCCCGGACAGCCAACGGCTGTCCGGGCATGCTGGGAGTTGAAGTTTTGCAACATCTGGAGGGCCACAGTTTGAGACTAGAGATGAGCGAACTTACAGTAAATTCGATTCGTGACGAACTTCTCGGCTCGGCAGTTGATGACTTATCCTGCATAAATTAGTTCAGCTTTCCGGTGCTCCCGTGGGCTGGAAAAGGTGGATACAGTCCTAGGAGACTCTTTCCTAGGACTGTATCCACCTTTTCCAGCCCACCAGAGCACCTGAAAACTGAACTCATTTATGCAGGATAAGTCATCAACTGCCGAGCCGAGAAGTTCGTGACGAATCGAATTTACTGTAAGTTCGCTCATCTCTATTTGAGACCACTGTTTTAGACCAGGAGAGACTGTAAGGAGGCTACAGATATCAGTAAGGGGTCCTTATATAACAGAGGACTCCATATCTCCGTGCAGCAGTAATAGAGCCGGGCTGGAGAATTAAAAGCCCTTAGGGTGCTAGTTACGAGTTACGCAACCACTGATTTAAATGGGTCCACAGACAGTCCGCAATAGTGTCAGATTTGCAGACTGTCCGCAGACCCATTCAAATGAATGGTAGCGTAACTCGCAGCAGGATTCCCGCAGCTGAAAACCCGCTGCTAGTAATAGCGTGTGAACGCACCCTAATAGTAACTATTCTGCATCCAGTTTATTTGTTGCAGGAGGTAACTTATTTCACCCTTCAAGATGGAGCCTCAACTGTTCTACCAGAGATCGTCCATTCTGTTCTATCAGTTGGACACATTCCAACGTTCAGGAGTGCTACATTGTCTTTTCTTCACTGTACAGCCACAAGATGAGTTCTGCAAGATATTTACTGATCAGCTGTAACATTACAATCGTCAGCCTAATATTGTGTTGGTCCCCCTTGTGCTCTGACCCATCGAGGCCTGTTATGTGTCCTGTGGTGGCCTGTTATGTGTCCTGTGGTGGCCTGTTATGTGTCCTGTGGTGGCCTGTTATGTGTCCTGTGGTGGCCTGTTATGTGTCCTGTGGTGGCCTGTTATGTGTCCTGTGGTGGCCTGTTATGTCTCCTGTTATGTGTCCTGTGGTGTCTGCACCAAGACACCAGCAGCAGATCCTGTAAGTTGTGAGGTGCCGCCTCCACAGATCAGATTTTTTTTCCAGTACAACCAACACATGATCGAATAAATTGAGATGGGGGAAATCTGAGGGCCAAGTCACCACCTTGATCTCTTTGTCATGTTCCTTATTACTGAACAAAGTCTGCATTGTGGTCAAGGGCTTTATGTTGCTGAAAGAGGCCACTGCCATTAGGGGGATCCCTCTGCCATAAAGTGGAGGATCTTTATCTGTACAATGTTTAGGTAGGCAGTGCGTGTCATCTACACCATTCCAAGACCCAAGGATTCCAGCAGAACTTTGCCCAGTTGCATCCGTTTTTTTTTTTTTTTTTTTTAACAAAAAACGTATACGTTTTTAACGTTTCACTCCATTATGAATAAAGTTTCACTTGTTTGATTGAAATTCCAAGAAAAAAAACTGTGCAAAGTCAAAAACTGTATGGTGAAAACTGGATGGAACCGTACGCACATACAGTTATGTACAGTTCCCATTGACTCCCATGTAAAAAAATAAAATTGTATACGTTTTAATACGGTTTTTCACCCGGATGAAAAACCATGGTAGGCTACAGTTTTGGGTAAGGGAAAAAAATAAAAAACGGACACAACCTGATGCATCGTTTGGCATACTGTTTTCAATGGAGAGTCAATGCATACAGTTTTCAATACAGTTTCGTACGGTTTTCAAATTGAAAACGTATACGGGAACTGTATTGCAAAAACGTGGTGTGAACCCGGCCAGACAAGCACCAGGATGTCAATGTGATCAAAACGGTGACCCATCAGACCAGGCGTCTTCTTCCATTGCTCCATGATCCAGTTCCGATGCTCATGTTCTCCACTGTAAACATTTTCAGTGGTCAGCAGGGTAAGCATGGCCCCAAACACAGCAAGCTGCAATATCCTGTGTGATCGGACTCCTTTCTACCATTGTCCGCAGCAAGTTTTTCAGCACTTTGGGTGAGATTGAATCACATGGTCTAGCCTTCACCCACCATACACATCAGTGAGGCTTGGGCCCTCTGGTCACCGGTTGTCCTTCTTTGGAGCACTTTTAGTAGGCTACAAACCACTACATACCAGGATTACCCCTACAAGACCGGCCATTCTTGAGATGTTCTGACATAGTCATCTACACATCACAATTCAGTCGAAATTGCTCAGATTTTTCTTCATTTTTCTGCTTCAAACATCAACTTCCATTGTCACCAGATATTTCATGTTCATTTTATCCATCATTTCCTTTAGTGTTATACCTGATCAGTTTATGAAAACAGAGTCTTGGGGAAGTGGTCTTGTTTCTTGGGAGATCCAATGGAAACAAAAAGCAATGTCCTATAATGCCAGGTATAAATGGACTGTCCGATTTTATCTGAGCCCCCTCAGTGTTAACCCCAGGGTTCCCTAGGAAGCAATGCTCAAATGCCTGTTAGTTTTGTAAACTAAAAAAAAAATATATATATATATATCTTTTTTTGCATTTACAAATTAACCATATTTAAAAACGTGACCAAACCCAATGCTAAATAATTTCCATAGATCATTGTTTCCCAACCATTGTGCCTCCAGCTGTTGCTAAACTACAATTTCTAGCATGCCCAGATGGCACCCAGGTTGAAAATAATGAAAAGAAAAAGAAAAAAAAAAGAAAAAGCTGCCTTAAATCAGTGTTTTCCAACCAGGGTGCCTCCAGCTGTTTCAAAACTACAACTATCAGCATGCTCGGACAAGTAGTTTTGCAACAGCTGCAGGCACACTGGTTAGGAAACACTACCATAGATGTCTCATAACCTTTTGACCAAAACAAATTCACGGACCACCTACTATATCCATTGCTAAATAATTTCCAAAGATCAGTGTTTTCCAACCAGTGTTCCTGCAGCTGTTGCAAAACTACAACTTCCAGCATGCCCGGACAGCCAAAGGCATGCTGGGAGCTGTAGATTTTGAAACCGCTGAACGCTTACAACCTTTCGATTTGAACAAGGTCACGAACAATTTACTATTGCTCCCTATCACCAAATTGACATAGCAGGCGGAGCTAGTTCAGGTCAAAAGGTTATAAGACGTCTATGGCAGTGTTTCTAAACCAGGGTGCCTCCAGCTGTTGCAAAACAACAACTACCAGCATGCCCGGACAGCCGTTGGCTGTCCGGGCATTCTGGTAGTTGTGGTTTTGCAACAGCTGGAGACACTCTGGTTGTGTAAAAATCTTCCTTAAATCATTGTTTCCCAACCAGGTGCCTCCAGCTGTTGCAAAACTACAACAACCAGCATGATCGTTTTGCTACAACTAGGAGGAAAGCTGCTTTAAGCCCACGTGGTGTCGATACATTTTGGTGAATGCATGCTGGTAATTGTAGTTTTGCAACAGCTAGACACACACACTGGTTGGGAAACCCCACCGCAGATGTCTTGTAACCTTTCCCCTTGAACAAGGTCACGCACCACCAAATCTTCAATGAATCTTTAAAAAAAAAAAAATAATCCCCCTGTTGGCTCTGAATGGAAAAAGATCAGATCATAAAAAAAATGTTTTTTTTTAAATGAATAAATAAAAAAAAGAATTAAAATTAAATTGTGGCAATAAAAAGACAACTCAGATATTTATAAAGTATTGAGAGTATTCCCAACACTGGGTTTTCACTCGCTGTTCACGACACCAACAAAGAGCATAATAATGTAAAGGAGGAGATGGGGGAATGAGGCGCCAGGTCCCTGACGGGATTCGGGAGCCTTTGATTCTCACATCACATGTTCCAGCCGGCGCTAAGACAGGCAATAATGTCACCTCATTGAAATTCCAGCCACGGCTTCGCTTCCACTGCCAGCAAGTTCTCAAAGTCCTTTCCTCGTTCACTTCAAGGAGGTCGTCTTTCATTCCTTTGAGAAATGTTAAAACCGAATCACCTATGAGCATCAGTGGAAAGCTGGCGGAATCCATAAAAATACGTAAAACCTCATTGTGAGAGTTCTGCACCGACGTTTCTGGGCGGCATTTTGCGGTGCAGGGCCTGCTGGAAATTGTAGTTTTGCAACTGCTGGAGGCTGCCTGTTGAAAAACTACAACTTCAAGCAAGCTGGGAGTTGTAGTTTTGCAACTAGGGATGACCAATTCTGGACATTTGCACCAGTACTTGCATTAACCCCTTAAGGACTCAGCCCATTTTGGCCTTAAGGACTCAGACAATTTAATTTTTACGTTTTCATTTTTTCCTCCTCGCCTTCTAAAAATCATAACTCTTTTATATTTCCATCCACAGACTAGTATGAGGGCTTGTTTTTTGCGCGACCAGTTGTCCTTTGTAATGACATCACTCATTATATCATAAAATGTATGGCGCAACCAAAAAACACTATTTTTGTGGGGAAATTAAAACGAAAAACGCAATTTTGCTAATTTTGGAAGGTTTTGTTTTCACGCCGTACAATTTATGGTAAAAATGACGTGTGTTCTTTATTCTTAGGGTCAATACGATTAAAATGATACCCATTATTATATACTTTTATATTATTGTTGCGCTTAAAAAAAATCACAAACTTTTTAACCAAATTAGTATGTTTATAATCCCTTTATTTTGATGACCTCTAACTTTTTTATTTTTCCGTATAAGTGGCGGTATGGGGGCTCATTTTTTGCGCCATGATCTGTACTTTTTTTGATACCACATTTGCATATAAAAAACTTTTAATACACTTTTTATAATTTTTTTTTAATAAAATGTATTAAAAAAGTAGGAATTTTGGACTTTTTTTATTTTTTTTCGTTCACGCCGTTCACCGTACGGGATCATTAACATTTTATTTTAATAGTTCGGACATTTACGCACGCGGCGATACCAAATATGTCTATAAAAAATGTTTTTTACGCTTTTTGGGGGTAAAATAGGACGGACGTTTTACTTTTTTATTGGGGGAGGGGATTTTTCACTTTTTTTTTACTTTTACTTTTACATTTTTTAACATTTTTTTTTACACTTGAATAGTCCCCATAGGGGACTATTCATAGCAATACCATGATTGCTAATACTGATCTGTTCTATGTATAGGACATAGAACAGATCAGTATTATCGGTCATCTCCTGCTCTGGTCTGCTCGATCACAGACCAGAGCAGGAGACGCCGGGAGCCGCACGGAGGAAGGAGAGGGGACCTCCGTGCGGCGTTATGAATGATCGGATCCCCGCAGCAGCGCTGCGGGCGATCCGATCGTTCATTTAAATCGCGAACTCCCGCAGATGCCGGGATCTGTATTGATCCCGGCACCTGAGGGGTTAATGGCGGACGCCCGCGAGATCGCGGGCGTCGGCCATTGCCGGCGGGTCCCTGGCTGCGATCAGCAGCCGGGATCAGCCGCGCATGACACGGGCATCGCTCCGATGCCCGCGGTTATGCTTAGGACGTAAATGTACGTCCTGGTGCGTTAAGTACCACCTCACCAGGACGTACATTTACGTCCTGCGTCCTTAAGGGGTTAATGTCCCTGATACCAATACCTGCAAAAAAAATATATATAATTCCTCCCACCTTTCCTCTGTTCCTGCGCGAAGGCCTCTTCATAGCTCAGAAGTGGCGCAGGACCTGCTGCACAATAAATAACACCATGAGACAGTGTGCCGGAGAAGGTCCTGCACCAGTAAGAGCGGAGGATGTAGGGGCTTTCGCACAGGAACGGAGAGAAGGCGAGAGGGATTTTTATTATTTTATTTTAGAGGAGACTTCTAGGGGGAAACTACTTAATGGGGCATCAACCAAACATGAGGTTCCCCAACTATCTGACCACCTAAATACTAGCGGCTTCGACCTAAAAGGAGAGAGTTCCTTACCTACCTTTACATTTAACCCAATAGGGGTATTACCTACTTACCCTTCTCCTTGGGGCTTCTACCTCAAAAAGGTGAGGATTCCCTACATAACTACTGGGGGCATCTACCTAATAGGAGGTTCCCACCCTACCTGACTGCGTAAATACTGGGGGCTTCTACCTAAAAGTAGTGGGTTCCCTACCTACCTTTTAATTGGGGGCTTTAACCCAATAGGGGGATTCCCTACCTACCCATCTTCTTGGGGCTTCTACCTAATAAGGGGACTCCTTACCTAATTACTGGGGTCCTTTACCCAATAGGGGGGATTCCCTACCTAACTTCTGGGGGAATATCTCAATTATGACTGTCAGTGAGGTCCTCATGTTCAACTTTTACCTAATGCAGTCATGGCATTAGAATTTTTTTTAAAAATCAGTAATTGGTATCGGTGATGGAAATCCCTATTTGTAACATCTGAAAGTCCACAGTTTGGAGATCAATTGCGTATGGGAAACAAAGTCGCAGGCAACATTTTGACAGTGACAAATACACTACTGGGCCTTTACGTTTATGGTATTACATCTTCTGACAAAATGTAGGCCTTAGGGTATGTTCACACCGAGGAATTGGAGAGGAATTTGGACGAGTAATTCTGCTCGCTTTTTCCTCTCCAATTCATTCAGCAGTGAAAACCCCCATAGAGTTGTACAGAATTTCTGCCCCTGTTCACACTGAGGAATTTCCTCAAGCAGAATTCTGAGGAGGAAGTCTGTTCCGCTTGAAGAAAGAACATGTTCTTTCTTTCAGGCGGAATCAGCGTCGTTCTCCCATAGAGATCAATGTTAATTTTTTTTTTTTCAGTCAGAATCATATTGGCGTGGAAA